>NC_056728.1:1737343511-1737401011 GCF_019279795.1 Protopterus annectens
CCTGCTTCCAATATCTCCAAACTCCTACTAATACAATACTAGTACAAGAATAGCATATTCTGAGGGCCTAGGGTCCCACACGCAACTGAGAAAGTAATAGGAACAGGATGGATGTTGTGGGGAGAAAGGCAGAGCATGAGAAGTCAATAATATAATTTCAGAAGCTCGACTATAAATAAATAACACCCCAGATCTGATCACACTTCAGATAAAGACTAACATTAGACTACTGCAGTCCCCTAAACAGTATGCATAGCAAACCACATATGTCATCTAAAATCTATATTATTCTATCCTTATAAATACAGGGAGGGAAAATAAACAATAGTTGACTCTTTATTTGATGATCTTTTTTATTATTATTATCATTATTCATAAAGCAGGTATACAAATGAATAGCCTATCATGGTCTCGTTTGAGCCATGACATGGTCAAAAGGGCAAGGCTAAATGGAATACAAATGGGCAGTTTTAGATTATAAAGTCAACAGCCATGCTTCTGACAAGAGCAAACAAGAGTACCCAGAAAAAAGAACATACTACACAAAGGCAGGACATACAAACTCAGCACAGACAGCGAAAAGATGTCAGGAGTGAACCCCATACCATAGAGTTGTGAGGGGAAACATATCATACAATGGGCCACAACCTGGGAAGTTTATTATTAATGCAGTTTACCAAGGGAAAGAGAGACTGTACTGCTGCTGTCCCACAATGTGCACAAGCTACAACACAAGGAAAGGATTCCATCTGCTTGAGCATGCTAATTCTTCAGGCAATCATGAATCTACGATAAACACATGTAATTTAGTCACAAAGAGGTTTGCGTGTCAGTAACATCTGACCAGAAACAATGAATCCATTAACAGTGATACTAATGGAATTTATTGTTAATGTCTGTACTGAAGGTCTTCAATGTTTATGGCTTTTCGCTCAAGTTTCAATTTCCCTAAGTCTTTTGGGTTTCTAATACAATGATGGGAATGGACCTTATTTCTAAGTCAAAGTATGACTGAAGTTTGTGAAAATAATATTGTTTCAATTTTTGACATTAGCCAAAAGTGCTCTCTGCAGCTATGTCCAGAATTGACCTCCTTCTGCAGTTCATTCAGACTTACATTTATCAGTAGCATATCTAAATAAGACTGTAGATCCTTTTTCATGAGACCCATTGCTCCTACTGTTATTGGAACTATCTAGGTATCCTTTTTTGACATTGCCCACATTTCTGCCTGCAAATCCTGCTATTTTATGATTTTGTGTCGCTCTATACATAAGACATTATAGTAACTGGGTGTAGAAATTTCAATGATCAATGCTACTTTTGTCTTTTCATGGATTACTATATCGGGTTTTCTCACACAGGAATCCTGAATCACTATCTCTCGTACCCATCTACTCCCCACCTTACTATACGCTTACCCAGTTCTAACTAACCTAAACAAATCTGACCTTCTGAAACTGAAACAAAACTGTTAGGTGTCACCATTGATGAAAGCTTAACCTTCGACCATCATATTCACAACATAAAAAAAAAAAACACCAAAAGCTAGGTACCCTATACAGACAAACACTTCCTCAGCCCCACCACCAAACAAACCCTGGCCTCTACCTTCCTACTACCAACCTTATTATATGGTCCCCCCTTACTCACAAACATTCACACGTCTAAAATCCAAAATGGAAACCTGTTATAACAAAATCGCAAGATTCGCAACTAATGCCACCTACTCCTCCCACCATTGTTCCTCACTTCACTCACTAAAATGGCTTGAATTACCACAATACCTCATCTATCAACAGCTTACCATAGCCCACAAAATAATCTATAAACCTCTCAACTGTCCAGCCCTTTCCTCAACTCTAACTCAATACCACCCAAACAGACCCCTCAGATCAAACAATGATACCCTGCTAGTCGTTCAAAAACCTATACTCCCCGCTGGTCAGCTTCTCTATCCCTTCTGCAGTGCCAAACTCTGGAACTCACTCCCATCAGCACTCAGAGCCACCAATGATGTTATCTCCTTCAAAAACACCCTACATCTTTATCTAACTACCCATTGGCAATGCTTCTGTCCCACACCCCATATAACCTGATCCTCCACTACTATTACTCTCTCACTCATTTCACTATCCATCCATCTATCCTCCTCCACTACTGTCACTCTCTCACTCATTTCACAATCCACCTCTCATACCATCCACACAATAATCCTCTTCTATTCTTTTCGACACTCTAACTTCTCTCAACCACCACCTTGCCACCACTTAACACTATTCTACACATTGCCCTCTTAAATACTCATATTCATCAATCACTTCTCCCTTCCTTATATTTCATACATTATGACACATTTAAGATTGCTAAATGTCTTTGTCATATAGATAAGTAATATTAACTTGTTGTAGCTAATAGTTGTGACTTGGCTGTTTGTTGCATTAATGTCAGTTTTACTGTATGTTGTACTTCTGTCTCCTTGGAACTTTTCTCCCCAGGCCTCCACTGAAAACGGGCTCATTCTGGCCCAGTGGACACTCCTGATAAACAAATGTAAAATAAAATAAAAAAGATAAGTAAATAAAATCTACCTGCTACAATAAAATCTCAAAATTTGCAACCAGTGGTAAGTTTCATTCTCATCCCTGCCTCTCCCTAAGACAACTAGGATGGTTAGAACTGCCTAAACTACCAAAATACAATCAACTTCTCTTGACCCATCAACTGCTATACCAACCAAATAAAATACCTGCCCTCTCTGGTCTGCTCACCTTCCATAACACTGCATCAACTAAGATCTTCCAATACTGCCCTACTGACTGTTACCAATTGCTTACATAGCTCAGGCCAATCTATTTATTCCTATGCAGTTGCTAAGGCCTGGAACTCACTTTACCCCCTGACATTAGATGTCTACACAGTAAACATACTTTCAAATCCCTACTAAAAGATTTCCTATTCAAAACTTGGATATGTTCCTGCACAGAACCAGACTAATTTCACCTGTTACATCCCTAGAGCACAGGTCTACTGTGTAGTTTCACTTAGTACATAGTACTGAGAACCAGATGTTTAGGCCACCTTTGTAGTTATGATTTCTAGTTTATGACCGTGATTGTCTATGGAAACTTCTTTTTGAAGTTATGTTCAAGAAATTCTATTTTTGTTGTATAATATCTTGTTTGTTTCTCAATATTTTAACCACTGTATGCTGCATCAATTGTAAAACTCTGATTTTTACTCATTTTATATGTTCTATGCTCTTTGTACAAAATAGCTATGTTTATACAATTGTTTTTAGTATTTTTATTATTTTTTATAATTTTTACTATGTATTTTGAGCTTTTCCCCTGGCCCTCTGCTGAAAACAGTCACCTTGTGTCCAGTCAAACTAACCTGGTAAACAAATGGAAAATAAATAAATAAATAAATAAATAAATAAAATGAAGTCTAAACATAAATTCAGAAATATTTTATAATTTGCTGTTCATGTTACATGTGGATTAATTATTGCTTTCAATATACACAGTTCTTGGCTGTTTAAATCATGTTCATGTGACTAGCAATATATTTAAGGGATGTCCTCCATTTTGTTTTTAGCTCTGATGAAGTCCATGATTAAATTTGAATGAAAGTGCTTAGCTTAAACTTTGGTCCCAATTTGTTTGTTCTTTAATTTGTTTCTTTTGGCGCTGCTTCAGCTGATTGTAGTTTCTTCAAACTCATTTTTTGAAAGTTTTGTTTTTTAGGAGTTAATTAACTGTTTTTTTTTCAGTTTTTGTATACACCTACTGACCTGTCTTTTTGAATGTGAACCACTACTCCTCTGCAATGACTTTGCACTTTTATGGGGATTAATATCTCTGTTCATCCTACCAGACCGAAATGAGAGGGGCACAGCTAACCCTGAGCATTATGTTTAACCAGGCTAGGGTGGCATCCTATCTAGAATTACTTTCTTTGCCTTGTGCCCACTAAGTCCTGGGATAGGCCCCAACTCCTCCATAATCCTGAAACTGGATAAAGTGAGCAATCAAAGAATGAATGAATGAATGAATGAATGAATGAATGAATGAATGAATGGATATAATACAAAAACATCTTCCTAAAGTGTGTGTGTGTGTGTGTGTGTGTGTGTGTGTGTGTGTGTGTGTGTGTGTGTGTCTTTTGGCTTTTCCCGGTTAGGGGTCGCCACAGCGGAACTCCGGTCCGCTAATGATTGGCAGTTGAGTTTTACGTGCTGAGTTGCCAGCCCTAACGCACAACCTTCAATTAAGGTACGCCCATTCATGCATGTCTCCACGCAGAAGACGCTCTAACTGAGAGTCGAACCGGACAGCGTCTTACTGTGACAGTGCTACCACAGCACCACCACTAATCCACATATTTTTCTTTGAGCTATTCTCATTTTATAACTTTACAAGTCTTTGTGGCAACTGTATCTTAAAGAACAATTCCCGCCAACTTGTCCTATATATGTCACTAACAAAATTTAAATCCCTAGATCAAGTAATTCTGATGCTATTCATTTTGCAAGTATGCAAAAGGTCCATCACAGTGGGATCCAGGGATGCCGTCTATGGCAGGCATAGATCACCCTCATAAGGCTGTAGGGAACAGAGTATCTCTATAGGGCTTTGATGCGATCAGCATAGGACATGCTGTTTACAATCTGTATCCTTTTTGTGAGGAAACTGTGGACATTCCAGTTGTTGCATGTGCCTAGTCAGGTACTTACCGAAGGAGATGTTGTACTCAGTGATGTGCCTAATGAACAATGACCTCCTTGGAACTAGATGCCTTGCCCTTGCTTATAAATCAAGCAACATTTAATGATTTCCTTACTACCTTAGACACGTTAGTCGAAAGTCAAATAACTCTCTACATATATACCTAAATCCCTAACTATTGGTTCTAGTCTTAAGAGTGTGATATCGATGAGGTAATTTCCTAGTGTGTCCGACTTCCAAAAGGGTACTATTATATATTTCTTGGCAATGAGTTTTTATTGTAGACTTTAGCACCAGTCATTTACCTGTGTTAGTCCTTCCTGTAGGATGTCAGTGACTTGTGAAGATTCTATGACTGCTCCTACTTTGCAATCGTTTGCAAACTTGGTCAGCCAGAGGCCCGTGACACTGGCCTTGACTTCCAAGAAGCAGATAATAAGGAACCCTGGGGGTTTCATAGGTTCATAGGTTGATACTAGGCTATCTGCCCTAGGACATTTACAAGCCTAGCCAGAGTGTGTTTGGCTTTCTCCACCCTTCTTAGATTAGTTGACTGTGCCTCTGTATAGTAGGTCACAGAAGATATCCCATTTAAGGTTAGTTTACCGTGCCTCTGTCTAGCAGTGACACAGAAGAGATCCCAGGGGTAAATTTACGATCTCCCATCCAAACGTCAAGATTCTTCTTGAAGAGGGTCATTGAGGGGCTCTGTCTGACATAGATTGGGATTTTGTTCCAGAGTGAGGGGAGCCTCTGGGATATGAATCTGTCCCTCCAGCATGTTCTATTTATTTCTGTGCTGAGGTTTAAGTCACTGGAGCGTGTAGTTCTGATGGATTTGGATTTCTTGAGGTGGAGCATGTCCATTAATTCTGGGTTGGACATGGCTTTATACATCAGGCACAGATCGCCTCTGAGTAGGCGGTAAGCAACTGAGTAGAGCTGGAGTTTCTTTAGCCTAACTGCGTAGGGTATCTGTTTGAGTCCCTTGATCCTCTTGGTGAGGTACTTTTGGGGTCTTTCTAGTTGTAGCAGGTGTCGGGTAAGGTACATCCCAAATGGGGCATTGTATTCAATTATGGGCCTGATGAGTGATGAGTAGAGGGGCACAATGACCTCTCTTGATCTAGATGTGAACCCCTTTGTGATAAGGTGGGCTATATAGAATGTCTTTCTAACCACTTTGGAAATGTGATTGTCAAAGGAAGATTGCAATCTACTTGGGTCCCCAAATCCCTAATTACTTCTTCCATAGTTAATGGATTACCACCTATGTGGTAATTTGTGGGCACTTTGTTTTTCCCAAAGGGGATGAATATGCACTTTTTGGCATTTAGCTTTAGGCCATGGCTCTGGCACCAGTTATCCGTCTCTATGAGACCTTTTTGGAGGATGCTTGTGTCAGCTGGCGAGTCGATTATGGCCCCCAGCTTGCAGTCATCTGCAAACTTTGTCAGCCATAGTCCTCCTGTGTTAGCCTGTACCTCAGAGAAATATATACCGAACAAGAGAGGTCCCAGGACTGAGCCTTGTGGGACGCCACTTGTAACTGGTTTAGAGTCTGACATGGCACCTGCAATTCTGACCATGTGAGTTCCATCCCTAAGCCAGTTTGCAACCCATCTTGTGACATAGGGGTTGATATTTAAGCTGGTGAGCTTATTTATGATACCCGAGTGGGGTATTGTGTCGAAGGCTTTTGCAAGGTCAAGGTAGGCTGTGTGGACTACCTTCCCTTCGTCTATGGCATTGGTGACTGTTTCAAAGAAATTGACCAGGTTCAAGAGGCAAGATCTGCCCTTAACAAAGCCGAATTGGATAGGATCCAGTGTTTGGAGGTTCCCAAAGTCTTTGTTTATGAGTTCCATGATGATACGCTCCATAGCTTTGCAGACCAGGCTAGTTAGGCTTATAGGGCGATAGTTTCTGGGGTCCGTTGTGGCACCACCTTTATGGAGTGGGACCACTGTTGCTGTACGCCATTCTTTGGGTACATATCCTGTTGTAAGGCTGAGACTGAACAGTGATTTTAAGTGAGGGTTCAGTTCTTCTTGGAGCTCATGTAAAACGCAGCCCGGGACACCGTCTGGTCCCATTGATGCTGTGTTTTTTGCTTTGGAGAGGGCAGCTCTCACCTGTGCATCTGTGATGTCAGGGAGGCTACACTCTGTTGGGATAGTCATTTGCTCATTTGGGGGGGGGGGAGTTTGCACTGAACCTGTCTGCCAGGATGTTGGCAATGTCTGTGGATTCAGTGTATTTTTTGTCATTTTGCACTAACTCAGAGCATATCTGGGAGTTTCCACCCAGGTTTCTGACATAACTAGTGACTAGCCTCTTTGTGGAGGTGGTCTCCCCATCCTAACTTCCTGGGTCCTATTTCAGAGTCAGCTGGTTATCCAGTGCATAGCACAGGGGTTTATGGCTACATCCATGAGCTTGTTTACAATGCCTTAGTTTGGTATTGTATCAGATGCCTTAGCCATATCACAGTTTTCAGTATGCACTATTTTGCTTTCATTCATTGCCTTGGTAACAGTCTCAAAGAAGTTCACTAGACTGAGTAAGCATGCTATACCCTTGGCAAAATCAAACTGGGTTGGATCCAGTATTTGAGGGTTTTCTATGTCCTTATTAGTTATTCTCATGATCATTTTTTCTATGACTTTGCATATGACACTAGTCAGACTTATGAGGCTGTAGTTCCTAGGGTCCAGTGATAGCCCACCCTTGCGCAGAGGCATGACCACTGCAGTTCTCCATTTGACTTGCACAATGGTTAAACAGTGACTCCAGTGGTCCTAATAGACCATGATTCAGGCTATTTAGCAGGCATCCTAGGATATTACTGGGGTCCATCAGTGCAGTGATTTTTGGCCGTACTTAGAGACCACATCTAGGACCTGCTTCCTAGTGATAGTTGGGAGGGACTGATTGATGATATTTCATGGGAGGTGGCCGGTAGAGAGAGGGGTTAAAACTGGAGCTGAATTGGTTGGTCAGCAGATTTGCTATCTCCTAGCTTTGTGTGAACGGCTCCATTTACAATCAGTTCTGCACACTGCTGTGTATGGCCTTTGAGTTTTTGGACATAGCTAAAGAAAGCCTTGTGGTTGCCCTTTTCCTGGTTTGCTATCTTTCCCTCAAATTTGGCTTTGGTAGACTTAACTGACCCTCTTAGTTGTTTGCTTAGCTTGATGGGGGTGTTACAATCATTTTGGGCATAGCACTTCCTAATCTTGGCTTTTATTTTTTTCTTTTCTTGTACAATCTGTTTATATTTGGATTCCACCAGGGTGGTTTGTTTTTTTGGGCTACTTTTGGCTTACTTCTTGTAGTTACAACTGTATCTATGCATTTATTGACATGGTTGTACAGGATTTCTGTGAACAATTCTGCATAGGAAGCTGCGTTCTCAGTGTTGGGGGGAGGGGGGGGCTTGAAATTTTGACTGGTTATCACTTAGTAGTAGAAAGTTTGCCTTAGAATAGTTCCTAAATATTATGAGGTTAGCTGGGGTCACACAACTGAATTTTGTAAGAAAGAAGACAGTTATGTGATCTGTCCTTAACAGAGAGAACACTACACTGAAGGGTATAGTGTACTCCAGTGTTTGTGAGGACCAGGTCAGGTATGTTTACACCTCTAGTGGGTATATAGACTATCTGTTCCAAGGTGTCTGTGCTTACAAAGTCAAGGAATCTATGAGCCTGTAAGGTTGGGGTCATGTAAGTATCCCAGTTTACAGTGGGGTATTTGAAGTTGCCTATAAATATGGTAATGGATTGAATGGTGACAGCCTCCCTTAAGTCCAAGTATGGGTTATGAGTTATTTGGGTGATAAAGGGTGACCACAGCTTGCAAGGATAAGACATGTGACTTTGCTTTAGAAATCTGGACACGGAGAAGCTCAAGCTCATCATCATTTTTGACTTGCCTTGAGGCAAGTTTGTTATTGATGTAGATTGAGACACCTCCACCTTTGGTCCCTGCTGTGCAGTAGTTGGCCTGAATGTGTGGAAGGCATCTGTAGCGCTGCACTTCCAGGGTGCTCTCCACAGCATTAAGCTATGTTTCAGTAACTGCAAAAATGTCCCAATTCTCTACAGTGAGGAGAGCCTGGAGGGAATGGAGTTTCTTGATTTAGGCTCCTGACATTGAGTAGTAACCTAGTAACCTTTAGATTCCCTTGCACTGGTTTTGCTATGTCGGAAGGTTTGTCAGTTTGGCATTGCCTAAAAAATGCACTGTGGGAGAGGACAGTGTTTTAGACAATAGGATGGCAAGCCTAGCAATTATCTATGAACCTACAAAATGTTCTTTTGACCAATTTATGGAACCCAAGCTGTAAAATGTTGCTAAAGTACTGCATGAAAAATCAGCTTCATGGTGGAGAGGGAGGAAGTCTTGACTGCAGCCCTGACAACCTAGGTTCAAAAGCATCTATATCATTAGAGAAGCCCATATGGAGTGGGGCAGGGAATTATGATGTCTTAGCCTGTTCAACTTTCTCAGAGGGAACTGAAGGATGTGCTAGGGAGACAAGCCATTGTCTGCTCCCACTGTAGACTGGTAGCCCAGGAGATTGGGGGCAGGAACTATGTCTCAGCCTGTTCACCTTTCTCAGAGGGAACTGAAGGATCTGCTAGGGAGATAAGCCGTTGTCTGCTCCCAGTGGAGACTGGTTGCCCAGGAGATTGGCAAACAATTGTGTGTGTGAGGGGGGGAGGTCAGGGAGAGTTTAAGTCAAAGCAGAGAAAGAGTACCCCACTGCACTCCCACACACAGACACACTCACACACACACACACACACACACACACACACACACACACACACACACACACACACACACACACACACACACACACACACTACATAAAGGTCAGCACATCAAAGGGGCAGGCCTTATACACCATGTTCCACTCAAATTGGCAAAATGAAATATGACAGGCCACCCATTTCTCTACTCCATTCTCTGGCCACAGGGCACTAACACTAGCATACATGAGCTATCCAATGAGGGTTTACAACATGGGTAGGTCAGTTACAATGCCACTGAGCTAAGAAAAGAATGACTGGACAAAGGGAGAGTCTGACATCAACGGTGGGTACTGCTGTAAAAAGTCAAGGCAGTAAGCCACATATGGGTTAAGGAGATTGCCAGAAAAAGAAGTTATGTCTTACCATAACGTTCCATCTGTATTGTTGATCCTCGTTCAGTCATTATGCCTGGGTTATCAGTTCCAACCTCGGAACCGAGCCGGCCATCTTCCAAGCTCGCGACAGCCACAAACTCTCGAGCTAAACTCTTACCCACAATTCCCCTCTCCCTGTTACCTCAGATTGAGTTTGCAAGTCAAAGGAAGTAGAGGCTACCTCTGGTCAAAGAACCTACCAGAACAGAATGATGAGATCTACTATAAGCCTGAGGAGGGGGAAGGAGGGAGGGTCATAATGAGTGAACGAGGATCAACAATAGACATAACTTCTTTATCTGATATTGTTCATCCTCATTCATTCCTTACACCTGGGACAGTCAGGTAAAGAAGCTCTAGCATGAAAGGCAGCAGACGTTGCGACCGACCTAGTGGAATGAGCCCTTACGGCTGTAGTCAAAGGAATATCGTGAGCTTTGTAAATAAAAGTTAACCATTTAGCCAATGTGACCTTAGAAACAGCACATCCAAGTCTAGGACCAGAATAGGCCAGGAACAGTTGATCTGATTTACGAGAAGCCTTGGTTCTGCCCACATAGAAACAAATTTGCCTGTGAATGTCAAGGGTATGTAGACAATACTCTCCTCTGTTAGAATGATTGGGAAAGAAAATTGGTAATTCAATGGATTGGCTAATGGACATTTCAGAGATCACATTTGGCAGGAAGGAAGGATTAGTTCTCAATGACACTCTATCTTTATGAAAATTAAGTAAGGCTGTTTGATGCATAGAGCTTGAAGTTCAGAGATACGTCTGGCTGAAGTAATGGCAACCAAAAAACAAAGTTTTCCAAGAAAGAAACTTGCGGTCGCATGAAAAAGCTGGTTCAAAAGGAGCTGCAGTCGACGCTTGTAGGACTAAAGACAGATCCCATGGCTGGCTAGGTTCTCTAAAAGGGAGTTTCAAATGATTTACGCCTTTTAGAAAAGTCTTGCATAATTTGTGTGACATAAGAGAAGAGTCATGGACACCATTGTGAAAATTAGACATCGCGGCCACATGAACTCGAATGGTAGAAGGAGATAGGCCAGACTGAAATAAACTGGACAGGTACTCCAGTACTACCGGCACTGGTGCTGAAAAAGGGTCCATCTCTTTTTCCTTCATCCAAATAGTAAACCTTTTCCACTTGCTGAGATAAGTAGTTTTGGTGGAAGACTTATGAGACACAATAAGAATGACACGTACTGGGGAAGAAAGATCAGTCTGCCTGGCAATCACTGGAAGTAGAGGAACCAAGATGTGAGCTTCAGGCTGTTCAGGTTGGGGTGAACCAGGTTCTGTGGATGGGAGATCAAATCTGCAGTTGGACTGAGAATCTATGGTTGATCTAGCAGGTGAGGCCATAAGAAGGGGAACCAAATTTGCTGAGGCCAATATGGCACAAGGAGGATTATCTTGCTCTTCAACCGGCGGGCTTTCTTCAGGAACTGGTGAATGAGAGGGAGAGGGGGAAAGGCATAAAGCAGACCTGAGGGCCAATCGTGGACTAGAGCATCACTGGGTGACTGTCCCCAACGGGGAATCAGGGCAAATTAATTGCTGCACTTGTAGTTGGTTGGGGATGCAAAAAGGTCACAGCAAGGGAAACCCCAGCATTTGAAAATCTCCCTCACTATAAGAGGATTCAGAAACCACTCGTGTGGTTGCAGAATGCACCTGCTCAATCTGTCTGCTATCATGTTGGAACTCCTGGGAATGTGTGTTGCTAAAAGAAAGAGGTTCGTAGCCATCACCCAGTGCCATATCCTCATGGCCTCCCGACAGAGTGGGTAGGATCTGATTCTGCCTTGCTTGTTGATGTACCAGACTACAGCCACGCTGTCTGATTGTATTGCAATCGTCCCTGATGGAAGGAGGAGATGAAATGCTTGCGATGCTAGAAGCACCACCCTCAGTTCTAGGTCATTTATATGCAGACGAGCCTCTAGGTCCAACCAGGTGCCTTGGACAGTCTTCCGCGAAAAAGCCCCCCCTCACCCCATCAGGGAGGCGTCCTTGGTCACTGTGACTTTGGGCTGTTGGGGTGTGAAGAGGCGAGACCGTTGTGATGGGTTCTGCGACATCCACCAAATCAAGTCTTGTTTGTATCTCTGAGTCACCTGAATCTGGGATGAGAGAAGAAACTGAAAAGGGTACCACTGAGTGAGTAGTAACCATTGTGAAAGCCTCATGTGAAACCTCGTGAGGGGGATAATGGTGATGGAAGCTGCCATGGAACCCAACAGCTGGAGAATAGAATGTGCTGTTGATCATTCCCTTGAGAGGATGGGTATGAGTTGTTATATCCTTAAAATTCTGTGCTCTGGAATCGATGCCATGCAGTTCTTTGTATCCAACAGGACCCCAATGAATTCTTTGGATTGGGATGGGGATAGGTTAGATTTTTGCCAGTTTATGGTTATGCTTAACCTTTCTGCAGTGTGAAGAGAGTATGCCAAGGCTTTTTCCAATAGATGTCTGGTGGGTTTGCGGTGATGAGCCAATCGTCTAAGTATGGAAACACCCGGAATCTTTGCAGTCGCAGGTGAGCTGCGACGACTGCCATGCACTTGATGAACACTCTGGGGGCTGTAGAGAGTCCGAAGGGCAGTACTCGGAACTGGTAATGATTGCTCCTGCATGGAAGCGAATTAATCTTCTCAATGGTCTGTCCACCTTTATGTGGTAGTACGCATCCTGAAGATCTATAGAGCACATCCAATCGCTTGCCTCCAGGAGTGGGAGGATAGACTGTATTGCGACCATCCGGAATTTCTGTACTTCTATGAATTTGTTTAGTACACTGAGATCCAAAATTGGTCTCCAGTCCCCGGTCTTTTTTGGCAATAAAAATAATCTTGAGTAGAATCCGGATCCTATTTGGTCTGGTGGGACTATTTGGATGACTCTTTCTTAGCAGCTTTGAAATCTCTAATACTGCTTCTATCCTTTTGACTGGGTGGAATGTTGGGTAAGTCCCTTAGTGGGGCAGGACAAAGATCGAAGGGAATATGATAACCTCTGGTTATTATCTCTCGTACCCAAGAATCAGTGGTAATGGTTAGCCAGGCAGAAGGGTACACAGAGAAATGACCCCCAACCGCTTCCAGAGGAAAGCAGTTGGGCTGCTCTTCAGGAGTGCTGGTAGGACTGGCCAGAGAAAGAATCTCTGGAACCCTGGTTACGTGGACCTCCTTATGTCTTCTTTGGTGTCTTCCATATGAGTTTCCCCCTCTGCCTTTAGAGGACAACAAGGCTTGTGTGTCATGGAAAGAACACAGAGACTTTTTGTGCCACATCTTCTCACTCTTCTGGTTTCTGGAGAAAGCCCGTTGAGGGGAAGAATAGCGGACACCCACAGCAGAAAGGGTCTTACCATCCTGTTCACACCTAGCCAGTGTGTCTTTAACCTTGGGTCCAAACAACGAAGAGGCTTCAATGGAAGCATTCAGAAAGGAAGCCTTGAAAGGTTCCATGAAATCACACAAGCGCATCCAGGCATGCCGTCTCATGACTATGCCTGCACCCATTGCTCTAGCTGCTCCTTTTGATGTGTGAGAAATAAGACGGAAGGAGGAGTTAGAAATAGATTCAAGGGTGGCTAACTGTGAGGCCACTTTGTCCTGGACCTCATCAGACACAGCTCCAGCCAAGGTTTCAGAGATCCTAGAAATTAAGTCTCTATGAAGCCTGGTAAAATGTGCCATATAATTCAGGGATCTGACTGCAAAGGTCACTGATGCAAAGGTACGCTTCCCTAATCTGTCCAGCGTCCGGGACTCTTTGTTGGGTAGGTGGACAGTCTGGCTTTCTTTCGCCAGATCATTCTTTGTTGCGACCGCCACCACCAAGACATCTACAGGAAGACCTTTGGACCAGTGAGGCTCACTATCTGGAGGGGACAGGATTTTATCTGGCCTGCAGGGAATGGCGTCAATGGTGTCAGGAGCCTTCCAAGCACGCTGCACGATGAGCCGGACAAGGCTGTCGGCAGGTGGAGTAACCCAAGATGTAGGGGGCCAGGCACGATAGGCCTGCAGGAACACAGACTCTTCAGAGGTCGGGTTAGAGGGCCACCAATCACCTCTCTGCTTAAGTATTTTGAGGATATCTCCAAAGGATACCTCAGAGGGTGACCGAGGGGACCCTTCCCCATCATCAAAGTTTGTGTCTTCCATGAGGGACTCTTCTGGGGAGTCCACATGCTTCCTCTTACATGAACTTTTGCGATGAACTTCCTCAGGGGGAGAATCTGGAGAAGACAGCACAAGAGGAGCCTCCAGTGGAAGTGTGTCCTGAGGCCCTTGTACCCGGTCCAAACCGGTCCGCCAGAGGTGTCTTGTGTAAACTGCAGTCCAGAGGAGGATGGGGGCACTGACAGCACAGAGTCACCAACAGATGCGAGAGCCTTCTCCATGAGGTGGAAGGCTGGTCCACCCGAGGAGGTCACACCCCGCTCAAGCAAATCAGCCCGCTGACTCGGAGTCCCTGGATGGTTGTGAAAAACAGGAGTACATACATCACAGCGAGCATCCAGAGCAGTGACTGGAGTGACAAGTCTCTCCTGCCACAAAGGCAACTGCGACTCCTTAGTGAGGTCCATGAAAGGAACCAGATTGAGGGAAGTCTGTGCTACAGCAGGGGGCTTCAAAGGCAATGAAGGAGGAGAATAAGTAGGAGTCCTTGGAGAAGGGTATTCACCTCCAAAGGAAGAGTAGTTCCTGAAGGGTTGGATACCTCTGGCCAAAAGCAATTGATCCACAAGGTGCACCATATCATGTTCCGAGAGGCTTCTAATGGATCTCACAGACATAGCTGAAGGAGAGTCAGGTCTATTCAAGGATGCAGGAAACTCGATGCCCACAAAGGAGTCTTTAGACGGTGCTAAAATAAAACAACGGAGCTGTAAATGCTTGTACTACTGGTGTCTGCACTGAGGAGATCATTGGTGCTGAAGGTAAGGTCTGCACTGATGAGGTCGGTGCCGAGGTGGTAGTTGGCACTATGGTAGATGCCGAGAGAGTCTGTGAGGAAAAAGTACAGTTTTGTACCTACCATAAATGTAGATGTTCGAGTGTAAACACTGCTGAAGTCATTACACTTGGGTTATCCTGCCGTCAGGCGGTTCCCCAGTCGGCCTGAGTTCCAAAGTCTTGGTCCGGCATCGGTTGCTGTCGCCTCCTGCCTGACGTCAGTGCGACAGGGGTATATAAGATGCAGCTGATGCCATTTTCTTCAATTTTTCTTGCCCCAGATGTCAGGTGCCCCCAATTAGGTAGGCAATTTAAATTGCTAGTAAAGTATACATAAGAAAAGCAAACAACAACTTTCAGTTACCAGCAAATACTCCCCATAGGTAGTGAAGGGTAGAAGACATAGGTACGTACCAGCAAGTAAGAGGGGAAGGAGGGAGGGTAACCTGGACTGCAGCAGTGTTTACACTCGAACATCTAAATTTATGGTAGGTACAAAACTGTACTATGTTCATCGTGTTACACTGCTGCAGTCATTACACTTGGGTGGAATCCCAAAGCTGAGGTAGGGTGGCTGGTTCTATAAGGCATTAGGGGTGGCTACAAGGCCCTGCAGCACAGCAGTGGGGAAGCCAGCTCTGGATTTGGAGTATAAAAGCAAATGGTAATGCTTGGTGAAGGTATGCACAGAACTCCATGTTGCTGCTTCCAAAATATCCTTGGTAGGTACTCCTCTGAGATAGGCAGTTGAAGTGGCTGTTGCCCTGGTGGAGTGAGATCTAATGCTGCTAGGTACAGGTTTCCCATGGTGTGTATAGCAGAAATGTATACAATGTCCTATCCATTTTGAAATAGTCTGTTTGGAAATGGCTTTTCCCTGTGCTCCTGCAGCATATGCTACCAATAATTGCTCAGATTTTCTGAATGCTTTGGTTTTGTTAGAAGCGTAACTGCCTGTGAATGTCCAAAGAATGCAGTAGTCTCTCCCCTTTATTCTGTGGTTTTGGATAAAAAGTTGGCAAGTGAATAGTTTGGTTTAGAGCCACACTTGATACCACCTTTGGCATAAATGTAGGGTTAGTTCTTAAAGACACCCTGTCCTGGTGGAAAATAAGGAAAGGTTCCACTTCCGTTGGAGCCTGTAATTCTGAAACTCTTCATGCTGATGTTATTGCCAGTAGCAGAGCAGTTTTCCAAGAGATATATTTTAGTTCTGCTGTGTTAGCTGGCTCAAAAGGAGGTAAAGTTAATTTTTCCAAAACAAAGCTGTGGTCCCAAGTTGGAGTAGGTGCTCTACGGGGCAGTCTTATGTTTTTAGTCCATCTGAGGTACTGTTTTAGCAAAGGATTAGAGAAAATTGGTGGATCCGTGTTGTAATGAGCAGAAATGACAGAGGCGTGGGATCTTGATGGATGAAAAGGAGAGGCCCTTGTCCAGCATCTCAGTTAAATATTGTAGTATCTGAGGAATGTTTGGGACAAGAGGGTCAAGGCTGTGAGCCTGGTTCCAGGCACAGAATCTCTTCCATTTATCCGAATAGGCTTTCCTGGTACTAGGCCTTCTGGCTTCCAGAATGACATCCATAACAGCTTTGGAGAGAGGCATTGCTTGCTTGACTAAGGAATTTTCCATGCAGCTAGGTTTAAGGTCTTTAGCTGGCTGTGAAGTATCTGATTGTTGTGCTGAGTCAGCAGATGTGGGATTTGAGGCAAAATCCAGGGTGATTCTTGTGCTAAGTTCTTTAAGATTGGGTACAAGTGCTGGCGTGGCCAGTCTGGTGCAATCAGGATCATCTTTGGCTCTTCCTGCCTGGCTTTTATGAGTACCTTTGGAAGGAGAGGTAAAGGAGGGAAAGCGTATACTTGTAGGTTTTTCCAGCTGAATGAGAGGGCATCCACTTTCCATGCTTGTGGATGGTAACTCCTTGCAGAATTTCTGTAGCTGGCAGTTCATTGGGGATGCAAACAGATCTATGTCCGGGCTCCACCATTTCTGTGTTATCATTCTGAATATTTGTGGATTCAGTTCCCATTTGTGGGGATCCATGATGTTTCTGCTTAAGTCGTCTGCCAGCGTGTTTTTCTCTCCTGGCAGGAATTGTGCTTGCAGATGAACTTGGTAGTCTAGAGCTGTGTTCCACAAGGTCATGGCTTGCCTGCAGAGGGGGTAGGAGTGAGTGCCCCCTTGCTTGTTTATGTACCACATAACTGTGGTGTTGTCGGTCTTTAGTAGTAGTTGTCCTGGATGCAGCAGGTCCTTGAAAGCTATAAGTGCATTTTGTACAGCTAGCATCTCTTTTTGATTGATGTGAAGATGCCTTTGTTCTGTGGGCCACTCGCCCTGAATACATTTTCCTGCCATGTGTGCTCCCCAGGCGTAATCCGATGCATCTGTTGTCAGTGTTTGCCTGGCTGTGGGTTGAGAGAAAGGCTGTCCCTTGTTGAGGTGACAAGCTTGAGCCCACCATCAAAACTCCTGTTGAAGGCAAGGAATTAGTCGTATAACTGTTTCCAAACATTGACAGTGTTGAGACCATACACTCTTTAGGTACCATTGTAGTTTCCTCATATGCAGTCCGGCACATGGAATTAGTAGTATGCAAGATGCCATGTAACCCAAGGCCTGCAGAATTTTTCTTGCAGGGAGTTGGGTCTTTGTTGCCATCAATTGAAAGTATTGAATCAGTTGTCCTTGCTTGTCTGGCATGAGATAAGCCATCTGGGCCGTTGTGTTCAAGCTGGCACCCAGGAATATTATCTCTTGTGAGGGCACTAGTTTTGATTTCTTTTCGTTTACTGTGTACCCTAGGCAACTTAATAACTTTTTTACGAACGCCAGATGCTTTACAAGAATGTCCTTGCTCTCTGCTTGAATCAGACAGTCATCCAGGTATTGATAAATTTGAATTCCTTTCTGTCTGCAAAATGCAATTACTGGTGCCAGGCAGTTTGTGAAGACCCTGGGTGCAGTAGATAAGCCAAAGGGCAGTGCAGAGAATTTATAGTACATTGAACCAGCTATGAATCTGAGGTATCTTCTGCAGTTTTGTCTGATAGGGGCATGCAGGTATGCCTCCTTGAGGTCCAGGGTCACGAGCAAAGCTTTCTTGCCCAGCATGGGAAGAAGCTGCTGTAGTGTCAACATTTTGAATTTCGGAACATCCAGGTAAGTGTTTAGAAAAGAAAGATCCAGAATGGGCCTCCAGGCTTTGTCCTTTCTCGGAACCAGAAAGAGTCTTGAGTAAAATCCTTGTCCTTGCTCCTGTGGTGGTACCTTTTGAATAGCTCTCATGTCCATGAGTGCTGTAATTTGTTTTTGAGCCTCTGCCCATTGATATGGTGGCAGATTTGGCATTCCTTTTAACCTTGGCAGAGTGTGAAAGTGGAACCTGTAACCTTGAGATACAATGTTGAGAACCCATTTCTCTTTGGTGATCCAATGCCAATTGTGATAGAAAAGTGCCAGTTTTCCTCCTAAGGGGGCTGCCAAGAGAGAGCTGTTTGGCAGCTGTAGTGGGAAGTCATTGAGGCTGCTTTTTATATGCTTGGGGCCTGTCTTCCCCTTCCTTCTGGCCTGGTGCACCCCATTGTCGAGGCCTGTAAGGACCTTGTGGTTGACCTCTACTTCTTGGACGTCTGTATCTGCCCCTTTGCGGTCTGTCTGTAACTGGAAAGGACCAATTCTTTGTTGGCCAATTTCTGCTAAATCGAGGAGGCTGAACCTGTAAGAAATCCTTCACAGTTTGCATAGATTTTGCCTTATCCTCCATCTTCTTTAGTACCTCTTCTGCTTTAACTCCAAATAACACATCCCACTGCAAAGGTGCATCCAATAATTTTGCTTTAACATGATCTGGTAACGTATGTTCTTTTAACCAAGCATGCCTTCTAATGACAGAGCCTGTAACTGCTGCTCTACAGGAGGCCTCTAAAGAATCAAAACCACATTGCAAAGTATGTTTTCCCACTTGTTCAGCTGCATGCAATAAATCCTGCATTTCTTTAAAATTAGGAGGATCTGAATCTGGAAGCATTTTTTGTTTCAACTGAGACATCAAAAATTGCTGATATTTTAGCATGTGAAACTGGCAATTTAAGGTTCTCATTGCTAAAGTTGCAGACGTATATACTTTCTTTCCCCATCTGTCTAATGCTCTGGAATCTCTATCAGAGGGAACTGGGTATTTTGCTGATGAGGCCTTAATCCCTTTGGGTCCCTGAGAAATAGTTTCAGGGTCAGCAACAGGGCTTTTATACAGAAATTTGTGTGAGTCAGGGACTCTGTAATATCCATCAGGTTTAACAGGGGCTGGAGGTAAGGAGTCAGGATTTAAGCTGGATTCAGTATACACATCATCCACAATATCTAACACTGGCGGAATAGCTAGGGGTCTCTGAGCCTTTTCCTGGATTCTGAGTAATCCTGGCCTTCCCAGTGGAAATGCTCCCTCATGGTATGTAAGGTTTCCCCAAAGGAGTAGTCCTCAGGCGGAGAGGCTGATGGAATTGATTCCTCAGCATCAGAATCCTCATAAGGGGGTAAAGAATATCCTAGGTCTGAGGATGAATCTGAAGAAATGGACACCTGGTCGGATGAGTCATAGTCTGCATCCTGTCTGGGCCTTTTATCAGGAGGGGGATGCGACCCCCTGATCAGGGTGATAAGGTCTTCGGCCATTTTGAGCATTTGTTTCTTAGGCATGGAGGCCTGTCCTGGAGAATGCTGTATTTGTTTCATTGTTTTTAAGGGAGGCTTAGACTTAGCAGAGGGTTTAATGCTTAACTGAGTAGGTCTGAAAACACCCTCTGAAGCTGTGGATTGCTCAGCTACTTCGGTTCCCTCTGAAGGGTTAATTTCGGTAGGCTGAAAAACTTGAGCGTCCGAAGGCCCAGCCAGCTCCACGTGGGAATCGGAGGCGGTCTGTGGGTTCTTTGGAAGCGGTCATCAGGGGCTGCGTAGGCACCTCGCTGAAAACCGGAGAACCAGCGACCGGCCTAGAAGAGGCCTCGTCGTCAGTTTTGGTCCTCGGATGCCGGTCCTCGTCTTTGCGCTTTTTACGTATTCCAGTCGTCGGAAGTTCTGATGGCATGGTGTAATTAAATTTTCTGCCAAAATAATGTCGGGCAAAATCAAACTGACGTTTAATAGTGTGCTTGTTAAACCTAGCACAAAATCGACAACCAGTGACGTTGTGGTCTGGGCCTAGGCATGGGATACAATAGGAATGGAAATCCTTATGAGGTATTTGCTTCCCACAAGAAATACAGTTATTAACTTTTACTGACTTCGGTCTGAGGCAAGAAAAAGTTTCCCCAACGGGTACTTAGCTTTGTAGAAGACTTCGGTTCTGGATTCGGAATGAAAATCTCAGGAGTTGGCTGACCGGCACTTGTGAACTGCTTTTGTTTCGGGCACCGCGTGGCAAGAAAGACCGAAGAAAATGGCGTCGGCTGCATCTTATATACCCCTGTCGCACTGGCGTCAGGGAGGAGGCGACAGCAACCGACGCCGGACCAAGACTTTGGAACTCAGGCCAACTGGGGAACCGCCTGACGGCAGGATAACCCAAGTGTAATGACTGCAGCAGTGTAACACGATGAACATCGAGGTAATCGATACCAAGAGAAAAGTCGGTGCCATGAAAATAGTCAGAGTAGAAGCAGAAGCTGGCATCAGAACAGTCATCAACGCCGGAAGGGTCTGCATCCAGGAAACAGTCGGTGCCATTAAGGAAGTCCGAATCGAGGGGTCCCTCGGTTCCGATGAGGTATAGGGCACAAAACTTGGTGCTGAAGGCTTTGGTGCCGAAGATCTAGGCACCGAAAGCCTCAGGGCCGAGGAAGTCAAATCCAAACTAGAAGGTTGGCCTTCTTAGGTCTCAGTTCCTGGTTGCCCCCAGCTGGAGACGATGGGAGTGACTTGGCCTTCTTATGTTCATTTATTTTATTTTATTTTTATTTAACATTTGTTGACCGGGAAAGTCCGACTATGTTCCACAGATCCTGTTTTCAGCGTAGGCCTGGGGAGGAATGCTCCAGAAGCATGTCTTTAGAATGTGGGAGGAAACCGGAGTACCCGGATGAAACCCACGCGAACGCAGGGAGAACATGCAAACTCCACACAGAAGGCACCCCAGCCGAGAATCGAACCAGAGAACCTCTTGCTGTGAGGCGACAGCATTAACCGCTGCACCACTGCACCGCCCTCATCTCTTCATCTCTTTTCTTATGGGAACTAGGAGGGGTTAAAGCCTCTGCCCCAGAAATAGCCTCTGAAAAGGAAGATTTAAGTAGTCCCTTTAAAATCAGCTTATTTTTCCTTTCCACCAAAGTCCTGTTAGAGAAATTAGCACAAATCCTGCAAGGCATGTCAACATTCAAGTGAGGCACACCCAAACAGTAAACACATAACGCATGTGCATCTGAAATAGGCAATTTATGTCCACAATCCACACATCTTTTAAATCCCAGACTACCTTTTTTCTCTGCCATGATAGGAGGAAGAAAGAAAAGGAAGGAAGAAGGTACCAAAAATGGTACAAGAAATACCCAAAGGTAAAGCAGGAAAGAATTTACCAATGATGGTAAAGGAGTTACCTCTTGGTAAGAAGAAAGAAGGGCTAGAAAAAAAAAAACAAAAAGAGTTTCTGGATGCAATAGAGTAAGAGATAACTATTCAACAAATTTAGAACAAATAATAACTGCAATATGATAAAGTATTATCAAAGAAGTTTACTTAGCTCAAGAGAAGTGGCTTGACATGACTGAATGGCGATGCGGCAAACGAAATCTGGGGTAACAGGGAGAGGGGAAATGTGGGTAAGAGATTAGCTCAGGAGTTTGTGGCTGTTGGGAGCTTGGAAGATGACCGGCTCAGTTCCGAGGTCGGAACCGATAACCCAGGCGTAAGGAATGAACGAAGATTAACAATATCAGATGAAAGGATACTGCATAATGCACATAACCTTTTAGAGTCCTCCATCTAGCAGTTTGTGAAGGCTGATATAACGTTTGATTCTGAGATTTAAATGAATGCCCAGGCTTTAGAATAACAGGAAATGTTCACCTAGGCATATAAATCAAAACTATATAAGTAAGAATAACCCACACCTAATATTTAGATGTATAACTGCTAAGTATAGTCAAACCTGCAAAAGCAGCAGTAAATCTGCAAAGCTGTCATGTGACAGCAACAGCCATATTTTCCAGTTTCATGCATTTATCTGTGACATTAGAACAGCACGTGTCACTTAAATTAGTTATTTGTACAGTTGTGATATGACTAGTACTGAGGCACGTTACTAGAACTGAGTAAACCTGATCTACATCCACAGTGGTGCTGCAGATAGCACTGAAGCTTACAGCACTTGGCTTTGATTGGCTCCTAGCCAGGGTACCTTTTGCAAAGAGGCTGCATGTACTCCATAGGCCTTTGGGGGTTTTCATCCTATGCCACAAGACATGCTGGTAGGTAAACTGGTAATCATCTAAATTGCCTGTAAGTGTGTATGACAGTGGGTGCTAATACTGCAATGGCATAGCCTAGTCAAGGACTAGCTCTTTGCCTTACACCCACTTCTTGTTGGGGTAGACTCCAACTCCCCTGTGAACTTTAAAAAAATAAAGCAGGTATTGTAAATACAAACTGTTTATGTGCAGCTTTTGAATGAGCATGTTCTAAACCAAGTGGGATAAAATCAGACTGCAGCAGGTGACCACTCCATTTAAGATACATTATCTAGCAGACTGGGTTTTACTACCTGGGTGTACCACTTCTCACTTCCATTTTACAGAAGATGGAGTGGTGGATATTCTGGAAATTGACCATGACAAGGAAATTCATAATTTTCCACAGCTGGGGTGTTCTTGAAGGCAGAACCCAACTGGCCACATTAGAACCTCGAGTATTGATTTATATATGCACCCCTCTTAACCCTGCCATGGAGCAGTTCTATTAAGCACTTGTATTATTTAAAAATAAGCATCTTACTTTTTAAAATGAAATTCCATTCTTAAGTCATCTCCAAGAACTGATGTGAGTCAGCGAGGATGGGTTAAAAAATGTACAGCGTACAAATATAATCATAAACATGGTGACACATTCACAGTGCAAAAAAATGAGAGTTATTTACACCACTGTAAGTGTGGCAGCAGAAGGAATTTAAACAGAATAGGCATTTTTTTAATGTGCAAGATTGGCATGTTATAGAAAAATGTGAAGAAATGTAGTTGAATACAATTTACAACACAAAGTATTGTGAAGTATGCTGTGTTAGAAATTTAATGTCGTTGTTGTTTTTCCACTTTTCCTGGTTAGGGGTTGCCACAGTGGAACTCCGGTCCACTAATGATTGGCAGTTGATTTTCACAAACGCCGAGGTGCCAGCTCGACTTTCAACAAAGGCACGCCCATTTACGCATGTCTTTCGAACACCCACCCAACCGCGGGGAGGACATGCAGACTCCACACAGAAGGCACTCCCGCCGGGAATTGAACAGGAGAACCTCTTGCTGTGAGGCAGCAATGCTACCACTGCACCACCACAAAAGTCCTATGTTAGAAATTTAATAAACAATAAAAAAGCAATTAAATATATGTGGGAAGGGCAGCTTTACAGACAGATAACCATTTAGAAGATGTTGCACCACTATGAATCAATAACAAACACTAGTACATTATTTTTCAAAAAAAATTAGATAGCAGTGGTGATCTGGGTTTTAGCATGGCTACCAAACACTGAGATATAGAATGATTTATCTCCCAGATGGAGGGAAATACCATAAGAGGTAAATGTTTCTCACAGCACAATAGGAAGTTAACAGGACTAGAAAGTCAGAAATAGTTGAACAACATAAACGTGGAGACTATAAAACACCAGGGGAGATAATTCTGTATAGACTGTAGGTGATAAAGAGAATATGCAGTACTTAAAATGGGGTCCATTCATAGCATCATGATTTAAGGACTCAAAACACATGGACAGGCTTTACAAAGGAAGCAAAGGAGACAAATCAGCTATAGCCCCATTTGAGATACCAAAATATAAAGACCTATATATGAAAATAAAAAATAATGTTTATCCATATCAGATTTCTGCGGGAGTTCTGCTTCCATGGCTTCAACTGAAAAAGGTCCATTGTGCTAATGAAGCCCAAGTATGATGTGTCAGGAAATAAAGTTTTAAGCATTTTTTTTTTGTTTTTCGGCTTTTCCCGGTTAGTGGTCACCACAGCGGAACTCCAGTCCGCTAATTATTGACAGTAGATTTTTATGGTGCCGAGTTGCCAGCCCGATGCCCAACCTTCAGCGAAGGCACGTCCATTCACACATGTCTTTTGAACGCCACTTGACCACAGGCAGAACCTGCAGACTCCACACAGAAGGCACTCCAGCCGAGAATCGAACAGGAGAACCTCTTGCTGTGAGGCAACAACGCTGCTGCTGCACCACCATGACATTAATGCAGAAAATGTGTGAAGAATGCAAACTAGAAGATCATGGAGGCCTTCATTTACAAAAATTCTGCATCCATTCTAAACCCCTTTTCCCACTTTTGCACATGGGATCAGGGTGTCACTTCACCAGTGACAATCATCTCGCACCAGGACACCCCCAGGTGGCTAGCTCTGCCATGGCAGTTCATCCATACCACTCACTCACACACACACACACACACACACTCACTCCTAGGGCAAACTTAAAGTGTCCAATTCACATGATGCATGTCTTTGGAGTATGAAAGGAAACCCACATAACCACAGGATATGTAGACTCCACACATATGGCACTCCAGCCAAGAATTGAACCAGATAACCTCTTCCTGTGAGGAAACAACACTAATCACTGCACCACCTTGGCTACTCTGCATAACCTTCAATTATCATTCTTTCACAGAAATATTACTTTATATAAATATGACTGCAACATTATAGTGCTGTGATTTGTATTTGTGTTGCAACATTCACACACGCATATGTTCTACGTATACATATGTGGATATATACACACAAACACACACACACACACACACACACACACACACACACACACACACACACACACACACACACACACACACACAGACATACACACGTTTGCATTATTTTTCTATCCCAGTGCCTGAGGACTATCTAGTCCCGTTACAATGGTAAATACCATTCATTCCTCTTACAAGACCCAGTCTACAGCCATTACAGTGTTTTCTGATCCTTAGTCAGACCCTCTTTCCATAGGCTTGATTTGTACCTACTAAAGTGAAGGCATACTATACCATGTGGAACACATGAATAGCTGTACACAAATGTGATGACAGTGATAGCACATACACGTTTCTTGGCAGAGTGAACATCCACGGACCATATGCTGCATGCTATGATATTCCAACAGTAATCAGCAAAACAATGGACTTAGCTATCTACTTTCCCTTAGGATGAGTGAGCTATCTACCTTCCCTTAGGATGAGTGAGCTATCTACCTTCCCTTAGGATGAGTGAGATATCTACCTTACCTTACCTTAGGATGCGTGAGCTATCTACCTTCCCTTAGGATGAGTGAGCTATCTACCTTCCCTTAGGATGAGTGCGCTGTCTACTTTCCCTTAGGATGAGTGAGCTATCTACCTTCCCTTAGGATGAGTGCACTATCTACTTTCCCTTAGGATGAGTGAGCTATCTACCTTCCCTTAGGATGAATGAGCTATCTACCTTCCCTTAGGATGAGTGAGATATCTACCTTACCTTACCTTAGGATGAGTGAGCTATCTACCTTACCTTAGGATGAGTGAGTTAATGTTGGACACTCACTAACCTCCTCCTCAGACAGTCACTAGCTGATCAGAAGTTATCCAGGGTGCAGTTAGGCATTATCTATTTGTGGCCCACAGCCTGCTTCTACAAACTCAGTATTCCAACCTGTTTAACCCAAGGATCTACAGACAAATGCTACTGGATTAGCTACTACACCCCACCCTCTTTCCTTCAGAGAAGGACTGGTACAATTTTTCTAGAACTAGGTTTACATGTTTTGGAAGCAATGTCTCTTTCTGACAGTGTACCTAGTCTAAACTCTCTATTTTTCTGACTGAAAGCTAACTATTATGTTGAAATAAGCATTTGAAACAAATCTTCATGGGTGGGTTATCAAGATACCCAAGTCCTATAAATATGTTATTCTATCTGTATTTTTATAACACATTCTTTATTATGTGTGCTTTTATTTACCTGTATACCAATATCCCCATAGAATGTTGTCTCGTACACACAATCACAGCACTCAGTTCAAACTTTTAGAGCTACACATACATGGCAGGATTTTGCATAGTGAGTTAAAGGATGCCAGTACTCTGTTCAGAGAGATGCTACATGGCAACGCACAGCAATGACGTAAAGATAACACAATAATGCTCTACATAGAAAATAGCTTCTCTGTGTTTCACAGTGAAATTCAGATGCATTACTTACTCTTCAAAGTAAGGAACTGACTGTGATTCTGATGATATGCATAGCAAAGATTCTCCCCATTTGAAAGAGTAGAACCCAAACTATTTATAGTCTTACGTACAAAGTCTTTTGAGTGCTTGCTGCCTGATGACCATCTAACTTGCCATATTCCATACTGTCATAATAATGCCCGGTATACACCGGGACCACAGCTATGTATGAAGTGTCTCACACCACACTGTGAGATTTCCTTTCATCCTGCCCCTTTGTTTGCATCTACCTGCAAGCTCTGTGTTTATACATTTGCCATGACAGAATGCACTCCCCATAAAACTATGAAATTGTGTAGCTTTTCCTGTTAATGTCTGTTATGAGTAATCCAACATTTTGTCTTATTTTCAAACATTTGATATGGTTCTGTTTTGCATACAGATATTATCATATGACAACACTGTTCTGAAGTTATATTATTACAGCAGGTCTGGAAAATGATACCATACCTCCCCAACCTCTGACCCTGGTCCTTCAGTCCCTGAAGTATATGTTTACATTCTCTGTCTTTGAGTTTTTAAAATGAAATTTTACTCACACTGGTAAACCCACTGGGATCTAGGAACCTCTTAAATGAAGCCTGTTTCACTTTCACACAGGCAATTTGTTTATTTCACATATATGTCACATTCTTTGAGATTTAGTTCTGGCAGTTTCCTCTGAACTCTCATGTTCCCAGAAAAAAACATATGCACACTATTCATATTGTTCTGAACAACCAGCAGGCACTAAATGGCACAATATAAAAAAAAAAACACACTCTTCCTCCTGTAAGTTACCCAAATAAGCAAGGCTCCCTTTGTCTTGCCCCAGGGCCTATGAAATGAACTGGAAGGAAAGTCTGGTAAATCTGCCATGACAAAAAATGTACACATACATGTGTTTTGTTATAAGCCTTCTCAGGAAATTCGCAATATGGATTCACTCAGCAATGCATACAGGTATGACTAGTGAAACTACCAAGTGAACAGACTTAACAAATGACTGTAGTTTGGAAACACGATTAAGGCACTGGCTTACAGGAGAACTCACTAATCCTTTTACTTCTGTAGTACAAGTCTGTCCCCTTGACTATACCAATGAGCCACTGTAGAGAACTATTTTCATTTTCTGGGGTGAAATACACGGCTTACATGCCACTGTTGACTGAGACCACCCAAGCTCGTGTCACATATGCTCAAGCTATCAGCTCAAGTTTTACTTGCTCATGTCACTTGCCCCTTGACCACATATAAACAGCAAAAGTCTGTTTGTGTTTTTGCTGTGTGTTGTCAGTCTCGCAGCTTCCTGGAAAAAAGAAGGGATCTCTTCTCTGAGGTGTAGTGACCTAGGAATAAGAATAATAAAGTAGGGGAGAAGCAAAAAAAATGCTTTTTTCCTCATTAGCTTGTAACAAAATCAAGTTTAATTTTTCTGAGTTATCATGTACTCAAACTTGTGCAATACAAGAAATTTTTGCAAAAGGTTTGTGATCCAAGTTCAGTTGCTCTGAAAGGATGTATTTGAGCTGTTTTACAGATTTCCTACATAACACCACAGGATGCCTTGAGAAGGGAAGTTTTGTAAATAGTTTTGATGAACATTTCTGTGCCGTGGTCTTTCTTCCTGGATCATTCATGCATCTGTTTGCAGGATTTTTTTCTTTGATTTCTCTGTAGCAAAAGCTGAGTGTAATCATTGTTTAGCTGTAGGAAGAGAGTGGTGGGGCTAACCAACTATTATACTTGATACCAAGGAGAACCAAAGTACAACAGCAGCACTGCACTGGCAGGAGACAGCATGTGCTGCAAGTGTACAAGTATCTGAGTGCCCACTTCATCCTTCACTGGCTAGTCTCTTCTTTGATGTAAGCAAATGGAAAGTACAAACCAGGCTGCAGGCTCCATCTTCCTAAGTGAAGTCACAAGGACAGTAAAGCATTATGATTTAGGTATTGTAAGTGCTAGGGTGCCCAATTACATATGCACTTGATTGAAAAAAAGTGTATTCACAGTAGTAGTTAAAATGAAAACTGGCCCAAAATAATCGAAGATGGACAAACATATGGTTTTATTCATTTACTTACTTGTTTGCAAGCCAGAAAAGTGAACTGGCCCTTCTCAGCAGAAGCGTAGCAATGGTGGGGAGAATAAGGCAGCAGCTTAGGGTATAAGGGATTAGGGGGCATGATCAGAAAGAGTAAGTCCTGTATTCTTCTCTGTACCGGCATTTCTGAATGCTTGTATAGAAATGCACTTCAGCTGTTTGTGCGTGGTAAGTTATAGGAATGCATCTGCTACAAATGCAACAATTGGCTTGCTACAGTTTAAAAGTAGTAGAACCACCCCACATCATTTTTTGTTGCTCTTGAACTGTAGAGCTGAGTAGTGGAGGTGGGGAATGGATGCTGGCACGTGGCTTCAAACTGTGGGAGTGGACCTTTTTTCTTTGTCTTTGCTTGAAGAGCTGCAGAAGAGAAGTGCCAGATTGGGAACAGGTATCCAGCACTAAGTCAGACAGCAACAGCTCTGTTTCTTAGAATTTTTTTCATACCTGAAGGCAATTTAGTAAATCTATTGAAAAAGCATGTTTTTGGGAGGTGGAAGAAAACCAGAATACTGACCCAGAATATGCAAAAAACAAACAAACAAAAAAAAGATCTAATCAGACATTGCCAGGAGGTTAGGACTGAACCCCATACCCTGGAGCTAAAGAAGCAAAACTTATACTATTAAGCCACCATACTAGTTTAATAAAAAATATTCATAATTCCACGGGACAGGACTGCATTTCATTTCTTGATACACAGTCACTCGTTTTTTCTAATAAACAGGCAGAGACCTGCTACAAATGAAATATTAAAACGTATCTGTTCATCTTTTGAATATTTAGGAAGCCTGCATGTTTCAAAGCACTGAACATGGAAAGCCAAGACTTCAACACTCACCAAGTTAAGATTAGGATTTTCCAGATGGCAACATCACACTCAAGTACAGATTCTGTTGCAGGAACAAAACTACATAATCACTATAACAATAATGCAATGTATCACAAATGGTACATTAAAGTTGAAAATGTTGGAAAATACTAGTTAATTAGAAAGTTATATCAAAGAGTTACATACAAAATGAAACTGGAGGCCACATTAAAAAGATAATTAGCCATAGAAGTCTGCTGGTGCAAGGTGTGATGAAAGGAGGTACTGCCAGCACAGCTAGCTGGGATTTTGTAAATAATTATATGTCATTTGTGAGTATCAAACTGATTTATACAATATGCTTGTGTTACAAATGTATTAGAACTGTATATCATACAAGATGCTAGTGTTACAAATATATTAGAACTGTATGTCATGTGTATGGCAAACTGATTTGCACAGATGTTTGTGTTGAAAAGGTATTTGTAAAGTGTTTGTGTTTGAAATGTATCCATAATGCATCCTACTGGAGAGAACAGAAATGTACATGCAATATTGTAACTGTTAAAATGTATATGTTTTAACAGAGGAAACTGGAAATCAGGAGGTTGACCTCAGTTCAGCAAACTTTAAAAAATATCTTAAATTAAATCACTTGATAGGCTAGGCCATAAAGATGCTATCTCTCAGGTTTCAATTCAGCCACAGACACAAAGTTTGTTCTAGGAAGCTTTCTGTATTGTATTTCGGGTGAACTAATTACTACTCTGGAAGTGTGGAGGTATGCAACTGTTTTATGACATCCAGCATCTGAGCAAAAGCCCTTATGTGTGTATTTTTACAGGTAGATGCTAAGTCCTGCCAGCTTGCAGCAATGGGGTTTTGCATGGAAACTAGAAGTCAGATTTCCAGAAGTGATGTCATTCAGCAAGCTATCTCAGAATTAGTATTTTAGATATTATTTTGAGAAGTCTCTTAGTGAATCCAGAAAACCAAACAAAACCAAGAAGTACACAAAAAAGCTCAAGCCTTCACAAACAGGGGCTGGATTTATTTTTCAAACTGCAAGTAAGCGTTTTCATTCCAAAAAGCATTTACAAGGAACTTCATCAGACAATTACAAAAACATGACTGCCTGGTTAAATACTTTTAAAGCATGACATCACTTCCTGACATATTTAAAAGCACAGTGTCTTACACATAAAAATATGTAATTTAATAACATGTACATTAAGAAAAAGTGAAACATGTAAAAGTACATGAATAGTAAAACCCTGACATTAAAAACTATGAAGTATTTTAAAAAACAAACACAAAAAAATGTGTATTCATACCATTTACATACATATGAAGTTTCTGACTTCATAATCCTTCAGAAAATGCATGCTATCACAAAAACCCATTTTCTACTAACTTTCTATGGTTATAACAGCAATAGTTTAAACTTTTTCCTTGCTGTAACTTCTCTAATTTGAAGCCACTATGTAATGACACACACCAGAGTTTCAGACTTCATGCCCTTCAGAAAAATGTGTACTAGTGCAAAACACATTTTTATAGGAACTTTAACTATATAACAAGACATATTCTACACTTTGTCCCTGAAGTTATTCCTCCCCAACCTGAAATTACTAGATGATGAGATAAACATGTTGAGTTTCAGACTTCATATCCTTCATACTATTTACATACATATGGAATTCTCACTAAAAATTAACTACTATAAATAATTTTATCTATTTAGGGCTTTCAATTTTAAAATACTGGCTATAGACATGCTGTCATTTAGTCCAGGCCAGTGTACTGAATCCAAATGGATCTGCCAGCTCAATTCATTCCTCTCAAGAAGATATGGCCATGCACCCCATGTGATGGATTATCTACTTCTAAAACTATAAACGTAAAACTATGGTTTGGATATTGTGTGATATGTTTGGCTAATGCATTGGTTTCACAGTGGTCTCTAATATTTCTTAAATGTTCACCAATTCTATGTTTGAGCTTATGCTCAGTTTCGCCTATGTAAAAACAAGGGCAGAATTCAGATCTAGCACAATATACGACTTTCTCAGTAAAGCAACAATACCTGTCTCTAATTTTTATTCTCATCCCCTTAATACTTATTTCATTGACTTCCAATATATAGGGACAGAATTTACATGATCCACGTTTATACATGTAACCACCCTTATTTATTTTACCCTCGTGTTCTAATAAAGATTTGATGTTGCCTTTTCTAAAAACATAGATGGGCTTTTCCCCAATTATTCCTCTTATATTAATGTCACTTATCAAAAGTGGCCAATTATTTTCTAAAACAGCTTTTATATAATATGCATCCATAGAAAAAGTTGTGATAAAACAAGATTTATAATTATTCTTATTACTATTAGTATTAACACTTGCTACCTGATGGTTATCTACAGAAGTATTGGCAATATGTACCTGTTCATCTGCTGATAAGTCAGTAATACCATTAACAGACATATTGTCATTAGGTTTCAATAAAGGAATGAAATGGCTATTTTCCCTTTTCTTGATAACCTCATTCATAAAATTTCCAACCAGGGAATGGGGTTAACCCCTTCTGAAAAACATGTCTCAAAGATTATGGCATTCACAAATCTTTCATACTGAGTGACCATTCAGGCTGCTGTAACAAATTGCCCTTTTAGAATATCTCTTTTTTGTGCAAATGGATGGCAGCTCATGAAAAGTAAACAATTATTAGAATAAGTGGTTTCAAAAGATCTCAGACACAAACATATTATTCTCAGTGTCTTCCTTTAGCAACACATCCAAATAAGCAATTTCTACCTCATTTATAATGTGTGTAAATTTTAAAAAAGGGGTTGTGTTGTTACTATAGTGAAGGAATGGTTCTATGCTTTGTTCAGGTCCGCACAACAGAATAAAAATATCATCCAGGAAGTGGGTATATAAGTGGCAGAATGGGAAATACTGAGATGTCATTAAAAATCTTTTCTCCCACTCTAGCATGATGATATTTGCATACATGCCGCCATAAGCAGACCCCATTGCTACCCCTTCTTTTTGGATATAAAGTTATTGTTCAAACAAACTAAAATTATTTTTCAAAATTATATCCAATAACTGCTCCAGTGTATTAATTTTATCCTGAGGTAGATTTTTACTATGTATATATTCACAGAACCATTGAGTGCTGGTATCATGGGGAATCACAGTGTAGAGGTCCTTTATATCAATAGTTATAAAAAATAAAGGACCCATCAAAAACTACTGTGATCTTGCTTAAAAAATCCCATGAATCTCTACACAATGATGTTTCTGTCTTTAATAATTTCTTCATTTCAACATCAAGATACTTCGCTAGTGGCTGTGTGATGGAGCCTCTAGCATTTACAATAGGTCGAAAAGGGGGTTGATGCATGTCCTTATGTATTTTAGGAATCCCATAAATAGTTGGGGTAATGGAATAATCTACAGGCAAAAATTGATTTGACAGAAATCAGGCCATCTATAAATACATCTTGTATATGCCCTTTAATTTTTCTATATGCACCATTTTGCTCATTCAGAGAGCTGTAGGCATATGTATCTGTCTCCAGAATTTCGAGCATTTTCTGTATGTAATCATGTTTCTACATAAGGATCAGACCACCACCTTTATCTGGTTTCATGACCCTTAAATTTTCATTAGAAATCAAATATTCCAATTCAATTATTTCATCAATACACATATTGTTCTTAAGCAGCTTTTTATCTGTCATTTTCCTATGCGCCCTAATATCTAGTTCACATACACATTCAAAGGTGTCTAAAATAGGGGCTACAGGAGGGATATATGTGCTAGAAATTTTAAAAGGGTGTATACCATTCTCAACACCTTTAAATAACAGGTTCAGATTCAACTTCCTGATATATAATTTTAAATCCAACAATGTCTGTACCACATTAGCTGGTGAATTAGGTGTAAATGTAGGTCCTTTTGCTAGAAGGTTACATAAATGAGTGCTGACATTCAATTCCGTGAAATTATAAACTTTAAAGTCACCTTCATTATTTACATGAATGGATAAAGATGGCAATGAATAGATGTTAACATCACTAGTGAGAGTATCTAAACATGCATTTAATATTTCCCCCGATTCCCCCTCCGTGGTCCCCTGTAATGTCCTCTGTTTGCTATACTCTGTCCTCTGTACATGTTTTTAAATCACATCTTTTTATGTGCAAGTAAGACACTGTGTTTTTAAATATGAGTCAGGAAGTAATGTCATACTTTAAAAGTATTTAACCAGGCAGTCATTTTTTTTTGTAATTGTCTGATGAAGTTCCTTGTAAATGCCTTTTGGAACGAAAGCACTTACTTGCAGTTTGAAAAATAAATCCAGCACCTGTTTGTGAAATCTCTTAGTGAGCCAGAACATTCTGTACTCTGTCTCGGGCCTGACAACAACAAGAAGGACCATTCACCACATCATCTGCCTTGCTCTATTAAGCAAGTTATTAGGGAATAATATAATTCTCTTAGATTCAGTCAGGAATATGGTGAAACTTAGTTTAGATATTGTTTTTCTTTATTTGTCTGAGCTGGTCCTTCAATGTTATTTTAAATATTTCCTGTGATTTGAACTCTGATGTCACTGTGAATATATACTTAGTATTTTCTTGTTCTTCTAGTATTTATTATTAAATATATTTAAACCTTTCATTGTGGCTGATCTTTGTAGAGATATTTAAGTTTTAAGAGTACTTGCATATTTATTTGGTGACACTGTGTGGGCAACTCCTAACAGCATTGTTCTTGGTCAAACTACCATTTGTACTAATATTAATATTACTCAGTAAAATTGGACAATGTTTGTTAAGGGCCTTAAAGTAGCTGGTGAGGGGTTCTGGTGGCAGTGATAACTACCTTATAGTCTGGGCAGAAGGGGGCACGGCTAGTAAACCTGTGTCAGCCTTTCCCTGGTGTGTGTGTGTGTGTGTGTGTGTGTGTGTGTGTGTGTGTGTGTGTGTGTGTGTGTGTGTAAAACAAATCTCCAAGAGTGTGTGTGTCAGCTACTTGGGCAGGGACATGAACCCTGGTTGAACAGAGAGAGTGTTACAGGATTTGGCTTGGAACCCTGGCTAAGGATTCAACTCTACAGCTGTGCCAGTGGGGAGTCTTACTGGCGATCTGGAGAAATACGGAGAAACCAGACCTGGACTGACTGTGATCTCTATGTACTCTTAAGAGAAATTGCACTTGATATGGAGAGCTGCATCTGGAAATACTGTATGTGTACCTGTTATCCTCCCAGTGAACATCCCTCAGTGGTACCAGTGGTGAGGACTGCAGCTTCTTGATTACTGGTCCAGTGGTGATTAATCACATATCGGTTGGCAGTGGTGGGATGTCCACATCACATATTGGTTGGCAGTGGTTGGATATCCACATCACACTAGGGAAGAGCATCCAACCACAGAACTATAGCAGCTCAAGGGGCAGGATAAGTCTTCACCTCAAGCCAGGGAGGACAGCATAGCAATCATCCTATATGGCAGTCTCCCAGTAGTCGTGACAAAGGTAAACATACATAGCCTGTCAATGAGGAAGGATGTTTATGTGTGTACTGGGGGGAGGACGTGGAAGCATGCACATTGCTATGCTGCCACTGCATCCCCACAGAAACAGGAGACAAAGTATGGGGGATTTCAGGCATATGCCCATCAGTTACCTTACAGACATTGTAAAGAGGGCACAGACTGAACGGCTGGGAGGGGGAGAGATGGGAGCCAGAGCATTCCAGAAGCTTAGGCAGAGAGGAGTCAATGGAGTATGACCTTAAAACAACTACGATAAACACCAGTTTGCTGAATATCCTCTTTCTGACTAAAAACAATGAAGATCATGTGCTCAGTCTGTGAGGCAGATAATGTGTGGGAACATCTCAGTATGGAGGAGGTGTGTAATATGGCAAGCCCACAGAAGGCACATCAGGAAGACCGTCTTCTTAACAAACATGACAGTTTTCTAGACAATGGATTACTGCACCCCCAACCCCAGCATTTCATCTGTAAGGAGCTGGCCACTGTTATTAGGGAAATACAGAATGTTTAACTAAAGGTAAAATAAAGGTTGAAACTCTACTTATCGCTACAGCTATATGGAAAGGGGGAAATGGGCATTCCAGGTAAAAACAAAAGAAAACATTTTGAATCGGGAACATGGAAAGACAGCCAGTGGCAAAAGTAGATACATTTCATTTTTTAAACTATTAATTTCAAGTTAAGTGAGTGATATGGCTTTCTGTCTTTCATTTGCAAAATAAACACTTGTTGGAGAAAGGACAGCTTCCTTTACTCCTTGCTTTTTGCTTGACACCAAAAGAATGGATAATACCCGACAATAACAACAATTCTGGTTAATACCTGACAATAAAAAAGATGTGACATGGACAATTCTTGTTAATACCTGACACCTGACAATAAAAATGGATGTGACATAGACAATTCTGGTAAATGTCTGACAATAAAAAAATATATATATGACACGGACAATTCTGGTTAATACCTGGCAATAAAACAAGATGTGAAATGGACAATTCTGGTCAATACCTGACAATAAAAGAAGATGTGACATACATAATTCTGGTTAAAGGGCATGTTGATAGATATTATCTTAAAAAGATACTATAGGCATTTTATATGCATCACATCACAGGAAGCTCTGAGTAGGCTGAGCTGTTTGAAAGTGAATAATGTTTCATTATCAAAAAAAATGGGGTTATTCAGAAAAATATGTTATAAACTCTTACTTGAAAAATGCTACATTTGCATGCCTGTTTTGGCAGTAAAATTCACCTTATGCTACTGTACACCCTGACATACATGCAAGGTTATTTTGAAGACAACAAAATAATGTTTTCATCTTCCATTATATGCAGTTAATTTGTAAAAAATTATATGACGTCTTCTGTTGGTATCTTGCTGTTACTTGCATTTATATGCATGCATAACTATTTACTGTGACCAACTAGTCATTACTGTATTGTACTAAGTACAATAAAAACACGGAGACAACCACTTCAGTTAATACGTTTTACTGTTACATTTTCCTTTTGGATCTACAAGCATGCAACACAGATGCTGAAGGCCCTCTATGGCAAATTCCCAAAGCTTGTTTATACACACTCATATTTATATCAACAAGTCTGATATTTATTCTCAAAGTCTTATGTATAACCATTCTTTTTTTGTATAACAGTTTTCCTTTGTTCTCTTGCCTTGGTTCTTTGTAGTTTGATGATCCATGGAAACTCAATCTTGCATTATCTGAAACGTGGTGTTCCAGCACCATCTGAAACTTGATGTTACATCTCTTTACTTTGTTGATGTCCTTCCAGCTGCCATCTGCACAGTTATTTTTACAGACTTTGTTTCTCAATAAGATTCTCCTTTACATGGATGCCAATATCTAAACTATGCCATCACACTTACTACTACTTATTTTTCAGCATTTTATACTATTCTAAATTAACCCTTTATATTTCATATCATTCTTGCAGCTTTTTCTTCAAGCTAATAATCATGCTAACAACAGTTTAAATGGAGACGGAATATTATTTTCTTTCAGTTCCCTGTTATTTTATTATTTTGAGGAACGGACTAAACTTTAGTTAAAGAAAAGACTGCATTTGTTTCATCAGCATTGCTATTTACAGCATTTACCACTTTGCTCATATTTACAATCATAACTTGTTGAGTTATTGCAACCCTTTGTAACCTGCAGCATATAAAACAATATCAAGCTGTTGTTATTAGTATTACCCCTAAAACTACCAACACAGGCTATATTAACCAATTTAGTAATTTGGTTCCAGATGATGACCATCTGTCCCACCAATTATGGGCAGCGTCAGCTTCTGTTTTTGTTTTTTACTATTAACACTGGGTTATTTGAAACCACACATACAAATTGTGGTGCCACTTTAACAAACATTTTGAAATTTGAAGGCAATATTTTCCGTTTGCACATTTTGTTCAATTTACAAATTTATATACATTAGTACTAAATTGTAATATGTTTATCAAAGATGCATTTGGTATCTTTAAAACTTGGAAATGTAATACTGAAGTGCAATATTATTTTTCTTTTTTTTTTTTTTTTTTGGTATTGTTGTCCTATCATAGTACAAGTGGATGGTATTTTTACCATTTGATCTGTATGAAGTACTGGCCTATTACCCAAAATGTAAGTATTTTAACCCATGGTCCTTTTCTTGTATTACTGTGTTGTTTATACAAATAAACAGATTATTGGTAGAAATAATACCCTTTTTTCACCCTGTTGGGTTTATTTTTTATTTTTGTTATTGTCTATACACTGTGACATTTTTTGCATGTCTTCCCTTGTCAGAACTGTTACATTATTGAGGTAATATACAGCATCTAATAGAGATAGAGCTGTTTATTGAAATGTTTATGTCAGTCTTTGATTTTTCCTCTGTGTTTATGTATGCCTGACTTTGTTTAGCTAACCATGCTGTTATATTTGTGTTAAATTTTATCATCCCAAAGGTACATGCTGTATGCTTTTTACAACTGAAATTGTCTTGTGTTCTATTTTGTGTAGCATTTTTCTAAGTTTTATTAATTCCCTCTGTTTTGATGTTCAGAATGATGCAAATGAAATTGCAGATGTCTGTGTTGAATGCTGCGTGCCTTGTCTCGCAGATGCATTTTTACCTATAGTCCTTGAAGCATGTTCCAGACACTGAACATTCAGCTTGTCTCAAGTTGTACCAGAATATATGTATGCTAGCAAACAGAAATACATGTATTTAACTATATTATTTCTACATATATTATAGCAACAGATGCATCTATGCATCTAACTAGCAAATAGATCTGCACATGCATTTATACATACTTAAACATATCTATCACTGTACACATTTCCTCTGTTTTATTTTAAATATGTACTTTTTAGTCAAGTTATATTGATATTAACTAGAAACACATTGGGAAACAAAACCTTTAGTTTTTTTTTTTAATACAGCAAGTTAACACAGTTTTATATTGTCGACACAGTGATGCCAACCATTACTATTAGAACTGGATTCATCTGAATATGACTCTATACAGTGATGTTCTGTGCAGTAATTTATTGACAATGCTTGAGGATTTTATTGCAAAGGCATTGCAGTCTTGTTTTTTGAAAAAAAAAACACGTCACAAATGTCAAGCTTTGACTTGTTACTTTATTTACATAGATAAACCATTTACTATATACTGTACATAATACACTTGCTTGTACAGATTGTTTTTGCATTTGTATATCCCGCGGTAGTGGTGCTGCGGTAGCATTGTTGCCTCACAGCAAGACGTTGTCCCATTCGATTCTCAGCTAGAGCATCTTCTGTGTGGAGGCATGCGTGAATGGGCGTGCCTTCGTTGAAGGTTGTGCGTCAGGGCTGGTAACTCGGCACGTAAAAATCCACTACCAAACATTAGCAGACCGGAGTTCCGCTGTGGCGACCCCTAACTGGGATAAGCCGAAAGACACAACAACATATACATGGCTGTAATGTACACTCAGTTCAATTTTGAAACCTAGCATTAAACTGAAGCCTGCTAATTACATTACATGAAACCTTAAAATGTATTTTCGGTATTACCACTTTGCACTTTTATTTGAGTCCCTTTTGCAGTAGTGTTTACACAGTTAGTGTAAAATTTAAAGTATGCCCTTCACCCTGTAGTATACATCATTTTATTGCAGTATTATTTGTTTTATACTGTGAGAATTGAATGTATGCCTGCCCTTTGGCTGTTACCTAGACTGTGACACTTTGGTCTTACACATTTGCTTTTTGATTTGATTATTTTTTGGCCATTTTCAAAAACAGAAAATATTTTTATAAAGCTTTTGCTGTTGCCTATACTGTCAAAGTTGTAGTAGGAATTGCTTTTACCCATTTTGAAAAGATGTTTACTGTTACTACTAGCTATTCGTACCCTCCCATTTTGTAAAGGGACCTGCATAATTTAACTGCATACTACAGCCCGTGTACTGCAAAAAGGTTATTAATGACATGTATGCACAAGTAGGACATGTTATTACAATTACCAAACAGGATCTTTGTAGACTTTTGTGCTTTTTGCTTAATGCTGTACGTGAATACTAAACAATAATGCTTTAAAAAAACGTAAGCCGTTTGGCCTGGTGGCCAGTCTTGTTTCCTTGACCTTATAAATTTCAGTACCAGTAACATTTTATCTTGTACAACATTCCTTGTAACTACCCATTCCAGCCTGGAAAGATTTGAGCTCACATACTGATTTTCTTTCTGCGCATGCCAGACACTTAACTTGTAACTCCTTCAGCACTTACTCGTACCTTAAGTCATTTATTAATACACTTGCAACTTGATATTAGACTGCAGTTGTAATAAACATTAACTTGCATAACTATGCATAATATTGCTTTTGAATACTGTTTTTTGCTGGAGTCTATGCTATTTTTCATGCTATTATACAATTGCAAAATACTGTAAGAAACAAAAGAGATATTGACTTAACTAACACATCTTAAAACAGATATATTTACATGATTTACATTAGCTGTTGAGTGCCTTTTGCTGCACTTTAGGTGAAAGAAAACACATGCATGTCAGTCTTGTGACGTCATATCTTTTCTGCGTTTAACTACTCTCATTTGATTTGTATGCCCTAGAACTGTTTTGTTATTTGAAATGGCTTGAAAAATCACCATTTAAGTGCCATGCTTTAACTGAATGAAAGTTTGTGCTGTGTAGGCTTAACCATTTTGTAAATGTAGAATAGTACGTCATAAATTATTTTCTATCAGCGTAGTTAACTGCTGTTGCTTTAACTCTTTACTAACCAGATTATTCTGTTCTGCTGACATTAAAGCTCTTACGCACTTCTGAAAAAGTGTTTGCATATGTTGTCTGAACTTTTTGAACTCACTCTGACTGTGTCTTAGAAGTTTATTAAATCTTTTTGTCAGTTCACTATGAACCTCGTCTCTGTTTTTATCTGTTTTGTAATGTGCAGTGGTTTTATGTCACTTTTGTCTAGTAATATGTACAGACGATTTTCTAAATAACTGACTTGACTGATACTGTAACTCTGAAATTAACATTTTACATGTGGTGACAGGACATAATGCATCTGGTTGTTTACCATTACTTTTATGACATAATAAATGTTTACTGTCATACAAATGATGTTGTTGTTTAAGATACCAGTCAAATGTAATGCATTTACATAAAGCATTGACATGAACATTGCGTAATAAAGTACTGCATGTGCTACAGTTCTGTTTATACCAATTTTTAAATCCTGACCATACATGTGCTGGACTGTCATTACTGTCAACCTGAAAGGTAGTGTTACATGTCACAGTTCTTTTGCTTATGGCATCCATGCTGTAGAATGAGAAACAAAAAGAGAATTACCAGTTTCTGTGTGGAAGATGATCGAGTCTTCCCTCGAGAAAGCGTGGAAAGTCCCTCGCTGATTATCCCAAAAGGTGGTCAAACACAGCTGGCAGATTCAGCTGTGTGAATGTACAAAACCTGCGGAATCTGCAGAGATGCACTGTTCTGCTACTGGAGACTGTGCAGAAGAAGGAGGCAAACGTTTGCACTGGAATGGAATGTACTAGCTTAATAAAATAAAACAGAAGCTGTAGTTGCCACAATAAGAAACCATTTGGTCCGTCAACTGTGGCTCGCAATTGAAAAATTATATGACATCTTCTGTTAGTTTTTTGCTGTTACTTGCATTTACATGCATGCATACCACAGTTTATTTAACAATTTTTGTAATCAGCTAGTCTTATTACTGTATTGTACTGAGTACAATAAATACACAGAGACAACCACTTCAGTTAATACGCTTTACTGTTACATTCTCCTTTCGGATCTACAAACATGCAACACAGATGCTCTCAGCTCTCTATGGCAAATTCCCAAAGCTTGTTTACACACACTCATATTTATACCAACAAGTTTGATATTTTTTCTCAAAGTCTAATATATAACAGTTTTTTCTTTGTATAACAGTTTTCCTTTGTTCCCTTTTCCTTGGTTCTTTGTAGTTTGATGATCCATGGAAACTCAGTCTTGCATTATCTGAAATATGGTGTTCCAACACTTTCTGAAACTTGATGTTTCAACTTTATCTTGCTTGATGTTACATCTCTTTACTTCGATGATGTCCTTCCAGCTGCCATCTGCACAGTTATTTTTACAGACTTTGTTTCTCAATAAGATACTCTTTTGCATGGATGCCAATATCTAATTAAGCTATGCCAGCACACTTGCTACTTCTTATTTTTCAGCATTGTATACTATTTCTAAATTAACCCTTCATATCTCATATCATTCTTGAAGCTTTCTATTCAAACTAATAATCATGCTAGCAACAGTTACTATTATTCTTTCAATCTGTACAGATGTTTAGGAGTTTTCAAAACTGTAACGATAGGGGCCTCCTGTGAAGTCTGCCAGCCCAGCTAGCTGGAATTTTGTAAATAATTCTATGTCATTTGGGAATAGTAATATGATTTGTATGCTTGTCTTACAAATGTAAGAAAACTATATGTTATGTGTATATTAAACTACTGATGCAGAAGTGTGTGTTAAACTATATGTTCTGTACTGAGCTTCAAGAATGTAACCACAGTGTACCCTCCTGGAAAAGAGCAGAAATATGTATAAACTATATACCTATGCAAATGTATGTTTTCATGGTAGAAGTTGGAATATACAGAGTTAATTTGCATAACTCTAAGAAAATAAGTTGAACTTGTTTACGACTGTGCTATAAAGTTAGTTAATGCAAAGAGACGGGATGTCTAGAGCTAGGAGGGTTTTCTATATTCTGGAAACAGAAATAATTACAGGTTTCAAAGGTAAAAGTATTTAACTGTTTTACGACTTCCAGTTCCAGGCAAACTTCTGAAAAATAAGTATCTTTGACACAGAGGTGACAAAGAATGATGTAATTTGAGATAACCCAACAGAGATGTTTGATAGTACCTTAAGAATGATCTCAGAGAGAAGGTCTGTGCATTTTGTATCGTGTCTTGGACATAGAAACATTCACCCAGCACTTCTACCTGCGTTTTGCTCTGTAAGTAAGACTTAATCATACTATCTCTCTTAGAGATAGATAGGAAAATAGCGAGATCAGTCTAGATATTTTCTGTATTTATGTGAGGCTGTCCTGCAATGTTATTTTGAAATATTTCCTGTGATTCTGAACTCTGTTGTCACTGTATTGAGTTAATGAGTATTGTCTTGTTCTTTTATTATTTATTAAATATATTTAAACCTTTTAATTGTGGCTGGTTTGTTTATATTATTTGAGATATTTAAGCTCTTAACGTACTTGCATATGTATTTGGGGACACTGTACAGGCCACTCTTAAATAGCCTTAGTCTTGGACACACTTACCATTTGGATAACATTAACATTACACAGTAGAATAAAAAATCATTATATGTAAAATCATTGGCTTACATAAAAAGTACAGTTGTGTACACTTACCATAAATGTAGATGCTAGAGTGTATTCACTGTTGCAGTCATTACATTTGGGGTAATCTGCTGGCAGGTTGCCCTCAGTCGGCCTGAATAACAAAGTCTTGGGTCCTGCATCGGTTGCTGTCTCCTCTTCCACGACGTCAGGTTGTCAGGAGTATGCCAATGCCATTTTATTCAGTTTTTCTTGCCCCAGATGTCAGGTGCCCCCCAAATGGGGAGCAAAAATATATATCTAAATAAACAGTAAATATATAATTGCACTTTTAGAAACATAAACTTTACCTTCAACTAAAAGCAAATACACCACAAAGGCTTTTGAGTATAGTGAAGGAAAGAAAAGGTATAGAAAGGAGGATGGCGGGTGAGTAACACGGACTGCAACAGTGAATACACTCGAACATCTACATTTATGGTAAGTGTACACAACTGTACTATGTTCTTCATGTTTTACTGTTGCAGTCACTACATTTGGGTAGAATCCCAAAGCTATGGATGGAAGGATGGAACTAAACAGCATTAGGAGTGGCTATAAAGCCCTGCAGAACTGCAGTGGCAAAGCCTGCCCTGGATTTGGAGAAGTGAGGTAAATGATAATGCTTTGTGAAAGTATGAACAGAGCTCCAAGTAGCAGCTTCTAGAATGTCTTTGGTTGGGACCCCTCTGAGAAAAGCTGCTGAAGTAGAGGCAGCCCTGGTGGAATGTGATCTGATCCCCTTGGGCACCGGTTTACCATGGTGCAAATAGCAGAAATGAATGCAGTGGCTTACCCATTTAGAAATAGTCTGCTTTGATATAGCCTTCCCCTCTGACCCTGCAGCAAATGATACCAGTAGTTGCTCTGACTTTCTTAGAGATTTGGTCCTATTTAAGTAGAATCTTAGTTGTCTGTGTACATCCAATGAATGCAGAATCCGCTCCCCCTTGTTCTGCGGATTTGGGTAAAATGTTGGCAAGTGAATGGTCTGGTTAAGGGCCACACTGGATACCACCTTAGGCATAAAAGAAGGATTGGTCCTGAGGGACACCCTGTCCAGGTAAAATATAATAAAAGGCTCCACTGCCATGAGAGCCTGTAGTTCTGAAACCCTTCTTGCTGAAGTGACTGCCAAAAGGAAAGCTATTTTCCAAGATAGCAATTTTATATCCACAGTAGCTGCTGGTTCAAAAGGAGGCAGGGCGAGTTTTTCCAGCACAAAACTGAGGTCCCATGCAGGAGATGGTGCTCTTCTGGCTGGCCTTAAATTTTTGGCCCCTCTAAGATACTGTTTAAGCAGTGGATGAGAAAATAGGGGAGGCTCTGTGTTGTAATGAGCCGAGATGGCAGAGGCATGGATTTTTATTGAAGAAAAAGATAGGCCCTTGTCAAGCATCTCAGTCAAATATTGTAAAATCTGAGGAATATTGGGCTTTGCTGTGTCTATTCCTTGTGCTTGGTTCCAAGCACAGAATCTCTTCCATTTATCAGCATAAGATGTTCTAGTACTAGGCCTTCTGGCTTCCAAAATGACATCCATCACAGATTTACTGAGAGGTGTTGTTTGAATAATTAGTTGATTAGCCATGCTGCAAGATTCAGAGTTCGGCGCTGAGTGTGCAGAATTTGATAGTTCTGCTAAGACAGTAGATGAGGCATTTGAGGCAAGTACCATGGAGGAAGGTGAGACATATTCCTTAGAAGCGGGTACCAGTGCTGGCGAGGCCAGTCCAGAGCAATTAGGACCATTTTTATTTTTTCCTGTCTGACTTTTAGTAAGACCTTGGAGAGTAGAAGCAGAGGGGGAAAGGCATAGACTGATAGGTTTTTCCAACTGAAGGATAGAGCATCCACTTTCCATGTTTTTTGTGATGAGTTCTTGTGCAGAATTTGTCCAACTGATAATTTTGGGGAGAGGCAAATAGATCTATGTCTGGGCTCCCCCATTTCTGTGTTAACATGTTGAAGATTTGTGGATCCAGTTTCCATTCATGTGGGTCCATAAGATTTCTGCTTAGGTTGTCTGCCAGAGTATTTTGCTTTCATGGCAGGAACTGAGCTTGAAGATGTATTTGGTAGGTCAAGGCTGTGTTCCACAAAGCCATGGCTAGTCTGCAAAGGGGGTAGGAATGTGTACCCCCCTGTTTGGTTATGTACCACATAACTGTGGTGTTGTCCATCTTTATCAGTAGTTGTCCTGGATGAAGTAAGTCCTTGAAGGCTGTCAGAGCATTCTGAACAGCTAGCATCTCTTTTTGGTTGATATGCAGATGCATTTGGTTTGGGCTCCATTTGCCCTGAATGCATCTCCCTGCCAGGTGAGCTCCCCAAGCATAGTCTGATGCATCTGTAGTTAGGGTTTGGGTGGCAGGGGGTAGAGTGAATGACAGTCCCTTGTTTTGGTGACATGTCTCTGCCCATCAAAGAAACTCCTGTTGTAGGCAGGGAATGAGAGGAATCATTGTTTCCAGACTGTGACAATGTTGACTCCATAAACTCTTTAGGTACCATTGAAGTGTCCTCATATGCAATCTCGCATATGGAATTAGTAGGACGCAGGATGCCATGAACCCCAAAGCCTGCAGAATTTGTCTTGCAGATAACTGGGTTTTTGTTGCCATTTGTCTGAAGTATGTTGTCAGTTGCCTTTGTTTGTCTGGGCAGTTGTATTCAAGCTTGCATCCAGGAATGTAATTATTTGAGAGGGTACCAGTTGTGATTTCTTTTCGTTTATGGTGTACCCTAGACATGCTAGAAGCCTTTTTACAAATGCCAGATGCTGAAGAAGAGTGTCCTTGTCTTCTGCTTGAATGAGACAATCGTCCAGATAAGGATAGATTTGTATGCTTCTTTGTCTGCAGAATGCAATTACTGGTGCCAGGCACTTTGTAAAGACCCTGGGCGCAGTAGATAAGCCAAAGGGCAGTGCAGAGAATTGGTAATGCAAAAAAACTGATTTGAAGCGGTGGTATCTTCTGCATGATTCCCTTATTGGGATATGCAGGTATGCCTCTTTTAAGTCTAGAGTTACTAACCAAGCATTCCTGCCTAGCATAGGCAGTAGCTGTTGTAAAGTCAGCACTTTGAATTTTGGAATATCCAGGAACTTGTTTAGAATCGATAAGTCCAGTATTGGACGCCATGAACTGTCGTTTCTGGGTACCAGGAAAAGTCTCGAATAAAAACCTTGTCCTTTTTCCTTTTCTGGCATTGGTTGAATAGCCCCCATATCCATGAGGGACATGACTTGTTTCTGGGCCTCTGCTCACTGGTTTTGTGGCAGACCCGGACATCCGTTTGGAACTGGCAAAGTATGGAAATTAAATGTGTACCCCTGGGATACTATGTTTAATACCCACTTGTCCCAGGTAATTAACTGCCAGTTATGAGCATGAAGTGCTAGTTTTCCCCCCAAGGGGGCTGCCAAAAGATAAGTGCTTGGTGATGGTACAGAAAAGTCATTGAGGCTGCTTACTGTAGGGTTGTGCTTTGCTTCCTCCAGATTTGGAGGTGGTGGCACCCCATTGCTTTCACCTGTAAGAACCCTCTGATTGGTATCTGGAGCCTTTTGAGCACCTGGATTTGACTTGAGTGGCTCTATTGGACACAGGAAAAGACCAATTTTTAGTAGGCCAGTGCCTACTGAACCTGGGTGGCTGCACTTGCAAGAAATCTTTTACAGTTTGCATAGATTTAGCTTTGTCTTCCATTTTCTTTAAAACTTCTTCTGCCCTATTACCAAACAGAGTATCATGCTGCAAAGGGGCATCCAACAATTTAGCTTTAACATGATCAGGTAGATTTTGCTCCTTGAGCCAGGCATGCCTTCTAATCACAGATCCAGATAACGGCAGCCCTACAAGAGGCCTCCAAGGAATCAAAACTACATTGCAAAGTATGCTTTCCAACATATTCTGCTGAATGCAATAATTCCTGTAACTCTTTATTTTCCACACAATCAGAAATCAACATCATTTTCTGTTTCAGTAAGCCCATAACATGCTGTTGATATTTAAGCACATGAAACTGGCAGTTTAAGGCCCTGATTGCCAAGGTTGCAGACGTAGAAACCTTCTTTCCCCATCTATCCAGCGCCCTGGAATCTCTATCAGAAGGGGTAGGATTTTTTGGCTGTAGAGGCCTTTACACCCTTGGGATCCTGAGAAATAGTCTCAGGATCAGCAGCAGGATTTCTGAAAAGAAATTTGTGGGAGTCAGGAACCCTGTAATATCTGTCTGGCTTACTAGGAGCCGGAGGCAGGGAATCAGGAGCCATGCTTGATTCCGAAAACAACAATGTCTAATACAGGAAGTATTGCCAAAGGCCTATGCTGAGGAAGAAGAAGTAAATCCCTGAGCCTCTTTTTTGATTCGGAGAAGTCCTGACTCTCCTAGTGAAAATGTTCCCTTAAACTATGCAAAGTTTCTCCAAAAGAGTAATCCTCAGTAGGAGATGCAGATGGGATGGATTCCTCTGCATCTGAATCCTCATAGGGTGAAATAGAAAATTCCTGATCAGAAGAGGAATCAGAAGAAATGGAAACCTGATCTGAAGATTCATAATCAGTGCCTTGCCTAGGCCTCTTAGCAGGGGGGGGCCCTGATAAAGGTAATTAAATCCTCAGCCATTTTGATCATCTGTTTTTTAGGCATAGGGGCCTGAGCACGTGGCTCATGCATAGGTTTTTTAGACATAGAAGATGTTTTTGACCTTATTTTTGTTGCTGGCGTCGGTTTAATATAAAAATGTTGAGGCCTGAAAACACCCTCAGAAGCCGGTGCCTGCTCAGCGGCTCCGGACCCATCCAAGGGAGAGACATCCACGTGTTCAATACTCTGAGAATCTCGTGGCAAACTGGACTCTGAATGGGTCTCGGTAGAGGCCTGTGACTCAAAAGTTGCGGGTATCAAGGGCTGCGAAAGCACCTCACTGAGTACCGGTGAACCGGCGACTGGCTTAGGAGAAGCTTCGTCGTCGGTTTTGGACCTCGATGGTCTGTCTCTGTCTTTTTATTTGCGTTTTTTATGAACTCCAGTAGTCGGATTGCTATCCAACGTCATTTCAGGATAATTAAATCTAGAACCAAAATATTTAGAAGCAAAAATATACCGATGCTTAATAGTGCGTTGGTTAAATCTAGCACAAAACCGACAGCAAGGCACGTTGTGATCAGGGCCTAGGCAAGGAATACAGTACAAATGAAAATCCTTATGAGGTATTTGCTTCCCACAAGTAATGCAATTATTAACTTTTACTGACATTGGTAAGGAACAAGAAAAAGTTTCTCCAACGGAGTACTTAGCTTTAGTTTGAAGACTTTGTTTCTGAAACTTGAATACGAAAATTTAAGGAGTCGGCCGACCAGCACTTGTGAATTGCTTCTGCTTCGGGCACCGCGCGGCAAGAAAGACTGAATAAAATGGCGTCGGCTGCATGTTTTATACCCCTGACAACCTGATGTCATGGAAGAGGAGACAGCAACCGACGTAGGACCCAAGACTTTGTTATTCAGGCCGACTGAGGGCAACCTGCCAGCAGATTACCTCAAATGTAATGACTGCAATAGTGAAACACGAAGAACATCTGGGAGGATCTTGTCTATCTAAATCTATTAAAATAACAAAGGGCACAAAGCAAGGCTGTCCTCTTTCCCCATTATTATTTGCACTAGTCTTTGAACCCTTAGCAAATAATATACGTATGAATAAAAAGATTGAAGGAATACAATTAAACAACAGCCTAGAGCTTAAAACTCAACTTTTTGCTGATGATATATTAATTACTTTAAAGAATAATAATAACTCTTTAAAAGCATTATGGGACTCAATTCAAAGCTTTTAAAAAATGTCAGGTATTATAAGAACAAAACAAATGTATTGCTTATAAATTTTAATAAAAACGATCTAAATAAAAAATACCATAAATATATTCCCACCAATAATACAATCAAATACTTTGGAATTATAATAACTAACAATCTAGATACTACAATCGAAACAAATTATAAAGAGATCTTACATAATATTAAAAATATAATACAACGATGGAATACATTCTTCTTTACAATGGAAGAAAGGCTCTATATAGTTAAAATGATCATATTTCCAAAAATTCTTTATGTCATACAAGCTTGTTCTTTGCCACCAGCAAAATCATACCTTAAACAATTAAATGATTTAATAATAAGATTCCTATGGTATCCAGAAAAGCCAAGGATAGCTATGAAATATCATCTGGATGAATGGGATATACACAAGGTATACACAAGGTATGGTAATCCCTATGAGGTATCTGCTTCCCACAAGAAATACAATTATTCACTTTTTCTGACATCCGGTTAAATACTGAGGCAAGAAAAAAACAAAATATTCCCCAACGGGGTACTTAGCCAACTTTGATTCGGTCTGAAACTCCGACTTCAGAAAATTTCAGAACGCCAACCTGCACTCGCAAAACTGCTTCTGCATCGGACCATGCGGCAAAAAAGACTGGGGATATGACGTCGGTCATGCGCATTTGTACCCTGACGTCCTGACGTCAGACTAATGTGCCCTGACCGACGTCAGCCTTATACTTTGGTATTCGGGCCGACTGGGACAGCGGACTACCCCAAGTGTTAGGACTGCAGCAATGTGGGATGAAGAACATCAATATCATTATGGCTAAATACAAGACATACATCAAAATGGAAGGTAGTTCATGAGACAATCTGGCTAAAATTGGGATTTGTATTAAATAAATATAGTGATTTCATATCAAACAATCTTCTATGGCTGATGAAGGAATATATGATGATACATAAACATAAAAATATAAGTTCCAAATACATTACTTATACATTAAAAATTTTCAAAAATCTTATTAATAGCAATCCTGATGTTAAAGCATGGTCATTTCTACTATATCCAGTAGCGTACACACAAGGCAATATAATTATATTTGATATAGAAGTAATCAAAATGCTTAAAGAAAATGGATTAATATATTAGCATCAATTGGTAAACTCTGGAAAACTTCTGTCAATAGACCAAATTAAAAGGAAATTAAATATGAAAAACAGTTAATGGCTACATATACAAGAATTAAGACAATATATATTAAGCAAACAAGAAATAATGCAACCACCAATAAGACAGAATGTTCCTAAATTCATAGAACATATAATATTATTAATGAATCAACCCATTAATGGAAAGGGATACTTATCCTCTATTTATAAAACAAATAAACAAATAAAAACCTATAATAATGACAAAATATGGAACTATTATAGATTAGTTAATGGGTATGTGCCAAATGATAGAGATACAAAATTAATTCTTCTCTCTCCAAAGCAAACATCACTTTCATTACACCGGAAACTCTTTGCATGGCAATTCATACACAGATCTTATGTAACCCCTCATAAAATGGAACTTATGTTTAAAAAAATATTGGCTGTTGGAGATGTGATTTAACAATAAAAGCAGACTGGCAACATATGTTTTATGAATGCCATTTGATTAAAGCATACTGGGATAAAATAAATTATTTTCTGCAAATGGTATTCAATGACATTCTAGATTTCTAAATCTCTTATTTTGTTTAATGTACCTGTACCTGACTGTGTACCAAGAACAAAATATGTAATCTTGTGGACTCTCCTAGCCATTGCAAGAAAGAACATTATATCAAACTGGAAATCCAAAGCTTCTCCAACTTTTACACAATACAGGAATATGGTGTCAGCAGTATCTCAATTGGAAATGAACACTATTAAAGGAAGAACTGAAAGAACTCCATCATTATATATAGCATAGCAAAAAGTAATTGAAATGTTGGAGAGTAATGACTGTAGCAAATTATAATTGGGAAACAATTGTGTAGAAAGTCAATTATATGTCAATAATACACACCCTTGTAAATACTTTATTTTGGTTTTAATGTTGATATCTGTTTACTGCTTTTAGCTAACCTGTTTAAATAATTTGCAAATACCTCACTGTCATAAATAACCTGTATACATGTTTTTCTTTTTGAAAATGAATAAAAACATTTTCAAAAAAAAAAAACATTACACAGTAGAATTGGTCACTCTTTGTGAAGGGTCTTACAGTAGCTGATAAGAATGGTTGGTGGCAGCTGGTACTACCTTATTGTCTGGGCAGAAAGGGGCATAGTTAGTGAACCTGTACCAGTCTTCCCCAGGAGTGTCTGTGTGTTTGTATATAAATCAAATCTCAAAGTGTGTGTGTGTGTGTGTGTGTGTGTGTGTGTGTGTGTGTGTGTGTGTGTGTGTGTGTGTGTGTGTGTTTACTACTCTGGAAGTGTGGAGGTATGCAACTGTTTTATGACATCCAGCATCTGAGCAAAAGCCCTTATGTGTGTATTCTTACAGTTAAATGCTAAGTCCTGCCAGCTTCCAGCAATGGAGGTTTTGCTTGGGAACTAGAAGTCATACATCCGTCTCCACCTGCCCTCTAGGGCCCATATCCTTTTTACTGCATAAATCACTACTTGTACTTTGTATAGAAAAGGTATTAGGGCTGGGCAACCCCATTATAGATTGTCTCTGCCCTCTATCCCAGTATAAGATATGACCCAAGATGCATCCTACACAAGATTTGCCACCTGGGGAACCATCTACCTCCACTAGCGTATCTGGTAATCAGTTCCCTTTACCCATCAGCATGGGGAAAGAGGTGAGGAGGACTCACTCGAGTCGAGGACAGCACAAGAGGAAGTTATCAAGCAAGAGAAAATCCAACCAATCGTTAAAGAAAATGTGGAATAAGATAGGAACTCTTTAGTGTGAAATATATCCAGACGTAACCTCACTGTTCACGAACTATCGGTTTTAAAGGGTTGACCTTTATTCCCTCAACAGACAGTGACTTAACTGATACTTTGTTGGGCATTAAAATGTTCAATAGGAATGTTTTATTGAGAATGGAATTTGGAAATGTGATGTGTGATAATAATACAGTGTTTAGGAAGCCCAGTCTGTATATGCCCAATACACATCCGTTAATTGAAGCCTTTAATAAAATGGTGGAGGATGATTTGCATCAACTTTATGAGGCTAGAGGTAACAACGATAGAAACTCCAGGAATAAGAGACATAAATTGAAATACATGAAATGTTTGGCATTGAGAAATCTACAGAACGATGATCAAATTATAATCAGACCCGCCGACAAAAACAGATCTGTGGTTGATATGGACAGGGAAGAGTATATTTTATCGATGGCAACCATGTTGAGGGATATCCAGCACTATGCTGGTATAAACAAACAACATGTAGTCTTACTGCAGCATAGGATCAATGTCACGTTAGATGATTTACTGAAAAGTGAGTTAATTGCCTATGATTTAGTTTTTAAAAGTTGAATATCCCCTTATTCCTGTTATACATGGCTTGCCTAAGATCCATAAGAATGGGTCAAAACCTCCTATGAGATCTACAGTTGCTGGAAGGGGCTGGTCCACTGAGTCCTTCTCATTATATGTGGAGACGTTTTTGTGCCCCATACTTGACAACAACCAGTCTCTACTGAGAGATACTAAAACAGTTTCTAATTGATTTATATAGTTTTACCAATACATTTCCTGTTTATACTCCACTATATTTTGTTACGCTAGATGTCCAATCCCTTTTTACAATCATACCAGTTCAACAGGTATGGAGTCAATACAATGTTACTTATCTAGACATAATACATATAGGAATGGACAAATAGATTTCATATGTCTATTCCTGGAGGTTATTCTTGAGAATAATGTATTTTTGTTTGATGAACATGTGTATTTGCAGAATGATGCCGTAGCGATAGGCACTTTGTTTGCCAGCAGCTACACCACTATGTTTCTAGCCTTATGGGAAGAGGAAGTATTGGTCCATATGGAGACGTATAGAAGATTTGTTTCAGTCTATCGCTGTTTTGTTGATGACCTGTTTTTAATCTGGACAGGGGGTCCAGAAGGGTTACCTATTACAACTGCGAAACCACAGTTGCGCAAATACGGAAACATCAACACATTTTGAGCAAACCGCAAAAACACTGAACGTCCTGAAGCACGAAATTCGAAATGTCGAATTGTCATAGTTGGCCCTTCTCCGGTATAGCTCCTTAAGGTAAGTGCGCAATAGTTACAGACCTTAGGGTTAGGGTGCTGGTTAAGTGCAAACATAGTAATATATGTAAGCTTTAGTTTAGGGTTAGAAGTAGGGTTTTGTTAAGTGTATGTATGTGGATTATTTATTTTGTTTGGGAATAGCTCCTTAACGTAGTTGTGCAATAGTTACGGACCTTAGGGTTAGGGTGCGGGTTAAGGTAAGTGCCTACATAGTAATATATGTAAGCTTTAGTTTAGGGCTAGAAGTAGGGTTTTGTTAAGTGTATGTATGTGGATTATTTATTTTGTTTGGGTAGGTAGTACATAGCGGGCGGTGAGTTTGGCCAACTATGCCGATTCGACATTTTGAATTTCGCGGTTCAGGACATTCGGTGTTTTCGTGGTTCACTCAATATGTGTTGACATTTCTGTATTCGCGTATGTGAGGTTTCGTGGTTATAATATAGACCCATCCAAAAGAGCTAATAAGTTTTGTTGAACAACTGAATGGTATGACAGAATATCTAAAGTTCACCATGTCAAATTCTGATAAAAGAATTGAATATTTGGATGTGTAAGTTGAGAAAGTGAACAATGGCATGATTAACACTGGGGTTTATAGAAAAAGCTGTTATAGGAACATCCTGTTGCACAGAAGAGGCATGCATCCCCAGTATGCCTTTAGAAATGTTATTAGAGGACACGGCATGAGAGCTTCCAGTCTTAATGCCACTTAAGAAGGGTGTGATATGGAATTATTGGCTCTCAGGAATAAATGTACTGATAGGGGGTAAAGCTATCAAGAAACAGATGAAGGCTTTTGTGCACTTGAACATCTTAGACACAATAGAGCAAAACCCTACTATTCAGCGGATGGAGATCTGGTCAACAATGCAGTGTTGCCTGAAAAATCTAGAGAGATCAAGATACCTCTGCATTACACAAATGACAACAGCACTATCATGGATATCATTAAGAAGAACTGCAGGGTACTGACAACTGAGCCGGCAGTAAAAGAGATTGTGGGGGTGGAACCTCGGTTCAGGTTCAAGAATAAATGTAACCTGAAGAGGTTGTTGTGTTACCCGAGAAATAAAAGTAGAGGGGACCCTCAGACAGGTAGAGGCACACAACCATGTGGCCATTGTAATTTCTGTGCATATTTGGATAGTTCAGCGATATTTATACATCCTGACAGATGCTGTATATATAAGTTCCCATTGTGTGCTAGTTGTGTCACACAACATGTGGTACACCTCGCCGTTTGTAAAGTTTGTCAATCATTTTATATAGGAAAGACAGACAGGGCACTGAAGGATAAGATTAGAGAACATGTATATAGTACAAGAATCCAGTCCTATTATAGTGCACTGTCTAAACATTTTATTACTCATGGGAATGACCATCAGTTCTGGTTTATGGTGATTGAAATTATTTGACCTAGTTCACAAGAGGGAGATCAGAAAAAACACACTAAAAGTAGAGAGTGGAAGTGGGTTATAAGGCTGAGAATGGATAGACGTAAAAGGCTTAATGAGAGAGTGCCCCTGAAACCTATTCTAAAATCTAGAAAATTATCTGTTAAATAGCTTAGGTTTTTCCGTCCTAACACCTTTCTGATATCCTATACACAAGTTAGGGTACAGAGCATAGATGGTTCTGTGTAAAAGTTTTAGGTTGTTTTATTGTTGTTTTAGTATGTATTTTTATTGCTAGATGTTATTATGCTCTCACATCTATACTTATGTTTTTATTTGATGCCCATACATGGTATTGGAAGCATGCTCACTATTACATTTTGAATTATAGTGACGTGTGATTGATATTTCCTGTTGCAAGAGTTTTATGCACATTGATTGGCTGATGGTTTCTATTTAAGAGCTTTAAAATGTTTGTAAACTATGTGGTCTGAAAAAGCACCTGCGAAAGCGCTTACCACTTTGTATCATGGATTAAAGGATTTTATGGTTAAAGATTTGTGTTTGCTGCCTGGTCGCTTGACTGTTGCTACCATCGTTGTTGGAATATTTATACTTATTTTCTGGCATAGTGGAGCGTTTGCCTTGCTGAGTGTTCTTCTCTTTATTTTACTTGTATAAATACAAATGAGAGTTAAGTGTCAGACATATGAGTTTTAACAGTAACTTCATACAAATAAGGTATGGCATTGAATATGTCCAATGAAGACAAAAACATGGGTGGGTGGTGCCTGCCCCGATAGGCACAACCACAGCAATTCAGAGTGTGTAAATCACGAGATACATAAAGTTGTTGATATGAAACGACTTTAACTAACATGCATACCTATGGTGAGAAGAATAAGACAGAAATGTTTAAGTATATGGCAACAGAAGCTGGCCAGTTTTAATATGCTTCAGGATATCAAATGGTTTGAGCTGTGGATGATCCTGAAGCCTTGGGGCTTTGTTTATGCAGTGTTCACTTTAGGGGATCAAACTGCCCTTTATCAATATACAACTAGTCCATGCAGTGACTCAAGAATGGCAGTATGGTTGTGACCTTCATGAGCTACCAAAGGCAGACATAGGTTACGGGGCATTTCTAGAATGTCCGGTTTAATTGAAGCTACACTTAGCCTGGTTGCTTAAAGTGTGACACACCATTCAGAAACCTTATTTACGAAGGAAATGATTTTGTCCAGTGAGATTTTTGCTACACCTAATTATTCAGGAAAGCTTTTTCTTGGTGGTCAGCAGTCTGTGCAGCCCAGCTTGTCTGACAACCAGTAAAGATTTATTTATCTTCCTTCCAAAGTAAAGAGGCTGCACATTTCTGCTGACAAGGTGTCCAGACATAGGTCTACCTCCCATTCATTTGTCAGTAATGCATTTAACAGAGATGAAGCAGAGTAGTCTGGCACATCTACTGTAAGATGACCCTGAATCAGGTTTCTTCACTCTGTCTTAAGCACTGCAGACTGGATGCATATCTTACCAAGCTTGTTTACCTACACATACTTGAACCACTTATTTTACGGACTTTCAGCGCTTCCCTAGTGTCTTTTTTACTATCTATTATAATACAGACTTTAGTTACTTCCTCACTGAAGAAGGCATCACTGAATTCTTGCAACCTGCAGAATCACTGCCGTGTTCTAACCTTTCTTTACTGGAAAGTGCACCAAGAAGGTGATGTACTGTAAATGTATCCCGTTAAACATCTCATTACCTCCTTGGTTCACATCACTCCCACTTTCATTTGAGTCACAGCACTGCAACAGCCTTTTTATGGCTCATGGGTGACACCTTAATGTAAAATAATTTGCTTTGATTTCCTGCTAGCATTTAAGAATGTGGATCTAGGTATTTCGCTAGATCACCTGCATGTTCCCCATCACACGTCTCTCTTGATTTGTCTCTTTCCTCCTAGAACACTCCAGCAGGTAGTTTCAAGGACTACTACCTGACTACTACCTGACAGAGCATGCTCCCAAAGTATCTTACAAGTTGCTGAAGGCTTTGATTCGGGCTCCTCAGACTACTACATGACACAGCATGCTCCCAAAGTACCTTACAAGGTGCTGCAGGCTTTGATTCAGGCTCCTTAGACTACTACATGACAGAGCATGCTCCCAAAGTACCTTACAAGGTGCTGCAGGCTTTGATTCAGGCTCCTCAGACTACTACATGACAGAGCATGCTCCCAAAGTACCTTACAAGGAGCTGCAGGCTTTGATTCAGGCTCCTCAGACTACTACATGACAGAGCATGCTCCCAAAGTACCTTAAAGGCGCTGCGGGCTTTGATTCAGGCTCCTCAGACTACAGCCTGACAGAGCATGCTCCCGAAGTACCTTAATAGTTGCTGCAGGCTTTGATTTGAGCTCCTCAGACTACTACTTCACACAGCATGCTCCCAAACTACCTTGCAATTTGCTGCAGGCTTTGATTCAGGCTCCTCAGACTACTACCTGACAGAGCATGTTCCCAAACTACCTTATAAGGTGCTGCAAGCTTTGAATCGGGCTCATCAGAAGCACAGTGTATATGACTAATTTCGACAAATGTTCTAATGGGGGTGGAGACTACATCATCAATGTTATGTTAATGAGATTCGGATTTACCTACCCTTACATCAAGGTTTTGAGTCACACTTTAGCCTATTACATGTTTGCCTGGATTCAGGTTTATACCGACTGAATCACACATGGGTTCACAAGAACCTGACTTAGACAAAAGCAATGCAGGTGTATGCCACTTCCATCAATCCCAGGTTTCCTGTCTATCTCCTCTTATACTTTTATGGTGTCAATAGTCTGGAATTTACACCTTGTGGATGGAGCCTGTCAGGACTCCTAGATAATACACTGTTTTTTGGAAGACTACTCGCTAGCTTGTTTTCAGGTCTTTGTATTTTTATCTCAGTACCATCTCCAGAGTTATCTTATACTGCATTCCAGCCTGGAAATAGCAGGGCATGCGCCAGTATCACAGCGACTTAACTACAGCAATAATTTCTACCTAGACCTCAGGATTTTGACCTTGACAACCTGCAACAGTTGCAAAGCTCCAAAGCTATGCAGCTGACAAACACCACTCAGTATGATTGTATTAACCCCTTACTATGGAAACTCC
>NC_056728.1:1737406011-1737456011 GCF_019279795.1 Protopterus annectens
CTGTACACATCCATTGTATCTCTCTCAATTTAATTCACTGAATTCACTGTCTTTTGTGTTATTACAGACCATACAAGTGCATTCTCTCTTTATTTTTATACTGAAAATATAAGTAATAATTATACATTCAAGTTAAAGACTTATATGTGATTGGAAAGGCATATTTAGGTGAGCTGTAGATAAGTGCAGCACATTTAATACAAAGCCAGGGCAGAAGGCCTGAAAAAACCTATTGTTTCCTTGACCATAAGTCAAAAGTGAACAATGATAATTCCCTCATGTCTTATTGTTATTGACATAGCTAGCACTGCATTATGAAAGATGCTATGCCACTGAGCCGCCAGTCTTGAGTATAGCTACTAAACAGAGATTCCTTTTGCCCATGCCTGGTATTTATCCAGGTAAAAATTAAAGAGCCATTTAATATAACTAAAACTGCTTGAGAAACATCTACAATGTCACAACCAAAAGTCTTTATGAATAACCAAGGTTAATCCACTCCTAAAAACATCTCTAGTGCACGAAATGTCACAGCTGTGCCTTCTGTAGTCATTATTTATTAAGAACTTGCAAGATTTTTTGGGGCTCTATCCCCTTGTAACCATCCAACCCACTTCCTTTGCAGCCCAGTTATCTCTCATTTTCCTGCCATCCACAGAAGGCTATGATAACCAAATGCCAAGAAACTCATGACCATCATTATGCAGGTTACAAAACATTTTTTATGTACATGCCTGCCCCCCCCTTAGCTGGCAGTTCGGATGCAATGCCAACTATGCCCCTTATCTGTCCACATCCCAAAGCTAGCACTCCTTGGCATGCATGTTTTCCACACAAGTCCCTGTGATTTCAATCTGCAACACTCAGTTGTCCACAAGGTGCCATACCTGCTGTGATGCCCCTGCACTAGCCCAGTAATCAATGAGCCTCAATCCTCACCACTGGCAACAGTGAGGGATGTACACAATGGGAGGATGACAAGTGCAAACACACACACACACACACACACACACACACACACACACACACACACACACACACACACACACACACACAAACACTAAAGTACGATTTTCCTAAGAGCACACAGAGATCACAGTCAGTCTGGGGGCTGGTTTCTCCCTCTTTCTCCAGATCTCTCTAAGACTCCCCACTGGCACAACTATAGGGTTAAGATCTCAGCTGAGGGGTCAAGCCAAAACCTCCGGCACTCTCTCTGTCCAACCAGTACTTTGTGTCCCTGCCCAAGTAACTGACACACACACACACACACTTTGAGATTTGATTTATATACAAGCGCACAGGCACTCCTGGGGAAGGCTGGTACAGGTTTACTAGCTATGCCCCCTTCTGCCCAGGCTATAAAATAATTATCACTGCCACCAATCCCTCTTTATCAGCTACTTAAGGCCCTTACAAAGGGTGACCAATCCTACTGTGTAATGTTACTATTATCCAAATAGTAAGTGTGACCAAGACCAAGGTTATTTAGGAGTGGCCTGTACAGTGTCATCAAATACATATGCAAGTACTTTAAGGTCTTAAATATGTCTCACAAGTATCAGCCACAAAGATAGGTTTAAATATATTTAATAATAAATAATAAAAGAACAATACAATACTCAATCATCACTGTAACTAGAGAGTTCAGAATCACAGGAAATATTTTGAAACAACATTGCAGGACATTCTCAAATAAATACAGAAAACATCTAAACTAATCTTTACTACATTCCTAGCTATATCTAAAAGATAACATGCCCTAAATAACTTACTTACAGAGAAAGGCAAATGCAGGTGTGCTGAATGGATGTTTCTAGGTCCAAGACAAGATACAAAATGCACAGACTCTCTCTGAGAGAGTTCTTAAATTAATAATACACATGCTGCTGGGTTAGCTTGGATGACATCACTCTTTGTCACCTGCCTTCAGTTCCCAAGCTAACATATACTAACAGAATTTTAACTTTTCTGTGTGAAAAATACATATCTCAAAGATGTTTGCTCAAAACTGGAAGTTTGTAAAACAGTTAAACACTTTTACATTTGAAACCTAGTAATAATTTCTGTTTCAAGACAATAGAAAAGCCTCTAGCTCTAAATATTGTGTCTGCTTCACTGAGAGATAACACAATCGTAAAACACTTTAATTTCAACTTATTATCTTAGGTTTTGAAAGTTAACTCTGTATGTTCCAGCTTCTACTATTAAAGCATACATTTGAACAGGTGTATAGCTTATATACATTTCTGTTCTTTTCCAGTAAGATATGCTGTGGTTCCCTTCTAGCTCAGTACTTTACACACATTTCTGTAGAAATCATATCAATATTCACAAATAACATAGAATTATTTACAAAATTCCAGACAGCTGGGCTGGCAGTCTCACAACTGCAATGAAATTCCACTAGCTCCTTCCTCCTGGAATAGGTAAGCAATCATCAACCACTCACTCCCGTCTGTCTTCTGCCAGTTTCTCTTGTACATACATCTGTTATTCTAACTCAAAACCAGCATGGAGTCAGTAAATATGTGTAAACCATGGAGCCAGCTAAAATAATAGTTAAAACTGATACAGATGGGATGTTTGCATCTAAATATCATCACTTTTAGCATGTTGTCATTCAGCATAAACCATACGCCTTCACAAGCTGCATTCATAAAGTGTGTGTTGTTGGGAGTGTCTCCAGCATCATTCAGCATTTGAAGCTGCATATTCAAGTTCTGCACTGAGTACCTTTTATTCTGCCAACCTATGTGGCATTTTGTGCAGAGGATTAAGGCTATGAGCTACAGTTCTTGTGGTACAAGGTTTGATTCACTCAGCCCTCAATTGTCTATTGACCAACTCACTTAATAAGACATTGCTCTTGGATTGCCCCCGGAAAAAGGACTGTGTGTCCTGCGGGCCTAGCTACTTAATAAATAGTATTATTATTTCATATCTTGCCTGTTTTGTTCAAAAATCATTTTACTGCCCTGCTGCAGTTGTGAAGAATTACACAAAGTATTAAACTATATGTAACCTGTTTTCTGCATGTTTGTGACTCCTGCAACTGTCAAACACTCACACACACACACACACACACACACACAGATATATATATATATATATATATATATATATATATATATATGTATATATATATGTATATATATATATATATACACACACACACACTAACACACATACACATAGTGAACCTAAATAAACCACTTAAGCAGCCCAAAGCTCTGAGGCTGCCCTTACAAACTGAGAAGTGTGAATAACAGAGCATCCCTGAATAATACAAACTAGCTAACTAACTAAAATGCATTAAACTGAACACCATGGATCCTTGGTTGCCATCAAAGCTTTTTCTAATGTATTTTTCAGCACATCATGGGAATCAGGGATGTTGGTTTCCCCAGCGACTGGTAAATTCCTCTTCTCAAAAACTTAAACCTTTCAAAAATGATGGTACACAGATACAATAAAAGGCACTGCCATAAAAGAAAAAATAATAAAGTGTTCTCTTTTGGAAGAAGACATATTCTTGGAAAAGTGAATGCAAGCTGATCTGGATAAAGTCTAACACCTTGGGAGAAATTTAATATGACATTTCTTACAACGTGGGGATTCCTCACTGGAATGGAATAATACTTTTTAGAAAGGAAGTGACTATATATTAAGGTTATCCAAGCTCTTTCTCTTATAACAGAAAAAAAAAACAGCCACAAGGTTGCTGTCAAAAACACTTCTTTATTTTAGAGTTCTATGGATTAAGAAAAGCCTGAGTGGTTAGTATATGAGTAATACAGCAGACATTTTATGGTATAGTATTTCACTTTTAAAAAAGTTCAGCCTTACAGAAAACAGTGCTTGAGTACAGAGAAAAAGCACTACTAAACGGTCACTCCTAAGATAAACCTGGCAGTCATTATCCAGTTCTGTAGTTCTTAGGTCACAGTGAATGTTGTCAATCAACCATTGTCTCTCTCCATGTGAGGTCTGCACAGGGACCTCCCTCTGTATTACTACTGTTTTTAACAAATAAACATAATATCTGCAGAGTCCAGTTTTCTGTCAGTTGTTGAAGGTCTCTAGTACAGGCTAACAACAGGATACTTTGGGGAATGTGTACGTTTGTGTGTGTGGGGGATTTTCCATCTACTAGTTTAGAAGCACTTTTTAAAATACTCAGTTTGAAATAACCCGACAGTAATTACTAAGTAAAGAGCCTGAATGTTAATCCTGTACTTGTCAAGTGTTGTAAGGGAAAGTGTTAACAACTTTGTGAACAGCTTTCTCTGTGATTCCACAATCCTTCTACTACAGCAAAACTCTCTGGATACCATAACAGCTACTTCATTATTTTTGCTACTGCTTCTGACTACAAAAAATGCTGCACATTTATCAGTTCCTACTGTTTGTTTAATTATGCTGTACTGGAAAGTGTACCATACTAAAAACTGAATTTTTTTTTTAGGGTGTCAGAGGGGTATTCGTCCTCAGCCTGGTCCTGAATATTTCTATTCAAATAAGAAGACAGATGGTGCCTGAATCTCAGGGCTCTTTCTTTAATGAACAGTGCATTTTGCTCGCATAGCATGAATCAATACAAATGTCGGCTAGTGATGATACAAATTAAAGAATTACAACAAGGAGGTCCATTGACAAGGGTAGAAAATCACATTGCTTCCTGTGGAAATGGAAGTTGCAAATGAGCCATAGAAACCCACTCAGTGACAAGCTGGCAAAGACAGCAAGGTGCAGAGGAATCACTTACAAATCAGACAGGGAACAAACTGAAAGCCAAGCAGCCCGTCTTTGTAAACTGACAGACTGCTGCTGAGGTTGCCTCTCACATAACTGGAACTGCTGCTGTGGATGTAGGAAAAAAAAAATATTTTGTATATGTTAATTGCTCTTTGTTTTTGTTTTTTTTTTAGATTCTGAAGCAAGCACAAACTTCTACCAGTCTGTTCACTGGCAAATTCAAAGGTTCTCAAATAGATTAGAAAGGAATTCTAAAAGAAGTGTCAGGAATGTTTCATGGATGTGTGCAACGGTGCTATTGTTCTAACATTACATAATGTCTAAATGACAGAAAAGGAAACAAAAATGACACACAAACCTAAAGTGCTGACTTAGATGAAGTATCAAACTAAAACAGAAAGAAAAAAATAGCATGGTAGGGTGACAACATTTCTAAGATTTTCCTCACTAATTATAAATACGTGACGATTTTCAGCACTTCACATTAATACAGCTGTCTAAAATAACAATCTTTATATAACTAAGGCACAACATATACCAAAGTGTCATTCTAGTCCGTAGGCACTGATATTTGGGAAAACTGGGGCAGGAATGGCTAGGCTTGAAAAGGCTCTGTGACCATTAGCCTAATAACCGCCTATGATCCTTATAAAGCACCACCAGTAATAACAAGTACCTCTTGCTTTCTTTCTTTTACTTTATTTTTAAGGACGAGAGAATGCAAATAAAAAACTTTTTCTACAGCAGACTTTTTATCCATACTGCAGTTTCATTACATAATAATCATTTCTAATTCAGTCATTTTCATATAAATTGAATACCTAAATTACATTAATAAGGCTACAATTAAATTATATAATAATATACACAACGTGTGCTTGTAGTTTGCTGACACCTGTAGTGTATACATATTTTTCTTTCTCAAAAGGAAGATCTGATATACCCACATTCTTAACAACATTACTTACAATACCCCATTCAAGTGTCTAGCGTCTTTTACAGAACTGCCAGATTACCCAGAAAATTCTGCAAATCAGATTAACAGGCTGAATGTTGTCAACAAACTTGGCCATCTGCAGTTTTTCAAATAAATAATGGCCAAGAAAAACAGTACTGCAAGGAATGCTACAATAATCTTCTCTTCCATCCTGTGCACTTCTTTAAAATATATCAACTCCAGTCATATGCAGCTGTTCTAGTCCATTAAAATGGATACCTTAAAGTAGTGGCAGTGAGATATGAGATACCAGCGATGGATTTCATAATTTTGATAAGTGGAAAAAATAAACTTTCACAGCATCACAGAAACATTTCAACAGGCACATAATAAAATATTAAATATATTTATACTTACTATCATAAAAACAGCACTTAGAGAAATTTATTACAGTAATTCAATGTGTGAGTGTGTCTGTAGATTCAATGTGACTATTGCAGAATTAGACAGAACTATGTCTCACTAGGCAATTAACAAATGATGCAGACAGAAAAGCACACACACACACACACACACACACACACACACACACACACACACACACACACACACACACACACATTTTACTTGTGGCAGTGTAAGTAAATGCAAGTTTACAGCAGGAACAGATAGGATTAAGTGAAACCAGGCACCATATAAAAGAACATTTCTATACAGTTCCAATGCATTGCAACACAATAAAACATGGCCATTATCATACGTATGAACTATTCGCAGCAGAAAAATAAAACTATATAAAAGGTAATGACTCAAGTGTATGAAAAATCCTGCTTGTTTATGCACACTGTGTTCCTACCTACTAAGCCCTGGATGAAAAGCATTCAACAAGTACATTTCATATAGTCTGTGGGAACCTGTTAAAAAAGAAAACCAGTGATGTGAGTACTCACTGTAAAATTAGGTGTCTGAGGAAGGCTCCTTCAACAGGTAACACAGGACTAGGAAATGTCAAACAGTAACAGCATGGCAATTTATTTTCCAGCAATCTCTAAGGAGAACAGTCTGTACTAATGTCCACATGCGGACTGAAAGGCAACATAAAAACATTACTCCCCTTACCTCCTTCAGTTCGTACCACAAAAGGAAATGCAAACCGCAGAAAAAAATGACAAGCAACACCATTAAACTCAGAAGGTCCACAAACAAAGCTTAGTAACAACAAAAAGATATATATGTGTATATACATAGCTACACATATAGATATTAAAAAATAAAACAAAAATGTCCAGCACCAACAGCCGAAGTGAATAACTCTTTATTCTCTACAGAAAAATCAAACAGCACATTGCGATTTCTCTGCTAACATGGTATCTTCAATGTATGATAAAAAATAACACATTAAAAAAAACATGTAAGTAAACATCTTCATTATCATCTGACATCACTGAATTAAATATTTAAATTGATAGTTATATCTTAAAGCTAAATATTAGCATCTCATGAAAATATTCAATTCACTTGTTTAAAAAAATCATAACAAAAGATCTATACACCTAATGGTAAATATCGAATAAAGTGTACAGCATGCATTTAGTAAATGTCATTTTTTTTCAATATTTATACCCAAAAATCCATAAAAATACATATATGAAACCCAAAAAGAAATATTTCACATAGATTCGCTATGTCCTGGGGTATACATAGCCCCTAATCTAAGAATCCAATTAGTTTATTTTTTGTCTAATGTTTTATATATCCATGTAAAAACATAAAAAACAGGAAAGGTACAATTATTTCAAATTGTTTCTGCGTGTTTCTTATGTAGATTGCTTGTTACGGTGAGTAACCACATCATTCATAAAATCTTAGCCCAAGGACATTCTTCTGTAAGCAGTACATGAAGGACATAGTCATAAACAAGTAACCTTGCTAAAAGCAAAATGGGATTGGAAAAAAGAACTCCTCAGTCTGGTACTTTCTGCAGTGTAAAAACCTGGTGGCCATGTGAAGCATCATCAATTACTGACATGTTTCTAAATCCAGCAAGGGAAATAGTCACTAACATAGCAGAGGCACAAGTCAGTAGTCTAGCCCTTAAAAACCTAACTGTGATAACCACTTCTAAATGCACTGCTTGAATGTCAAGACACCCTAGCAACCCACTACAAATGAGACGGGAAGTTGGTCACACTTCATGAGATAATCTCTTTGTTACATCCTATTCTGGACAGGAAGAAAAAATGACAGAATCGTGTACAATAATCTCAGGGACATGCTAGGAAGGAATAGAGCACTGACCTACAGGGTCACTGGACGTTATATAAGTACAGTGACCCTGACCTATAGGGTCACTGTACTTACAAAGTGTAACAAACAGTTCCCCAGTTACAGATCCGGATGCTCAAAAATCTTACAAAATTAGGAGGCACAAAAAAAAAAGTTTGTTTCTAGAATATAATTTCACACCATTGGTAGACCCAGCCACAGAAGTACCTAAAATAAACTTTTCCATTATGATATTAGAAATTCAGGTTGAATGCAGTCCTCAGACATTTGCTTTATGACAGAAAAGAACTCCAAAACATAATGCCATTAACAGACTTTCTGCAGGCCACTAGGATCTTGTCAACTCTGATGTTTTACCTGTCTATAAGAATGTAGGTCTCTTGAAATCAAGAAAATAAATGCAAAGACCACAGACCTTACTTTTATTCCTTAACTTCTTGTACGATACTCTGGGGTACAAACAAGGTTAAATTATAAAATAAATAATATATAATAATAATAATAATAATACAAAAATTACTCATTAAAAACAGCACTTTACAATACATACAGTTAGAATTTCCAGTCTACGCTGAAAAAAACAATAACCTCACACCATGGCCAGTATCATCTTATAGCAGAAGAAACAGATACAAATATCATGAGTTATTTATCAATAGCAGAAGTAAGTTATATAGGCTACGGAAAGCTAGGAAGACAAAATACCTAGAGGAGCAGTGCAAAACTGGTATGCCATCTATCCGATCCCTCCATCCTTCTGTTAGGTATACCTAATATGACAAAGCTGGGGGAGACTCCATGAGTGATAAGCTAAGAAGGGTGATCCAAATCTGCAAGAGTTACGGGTGAGGAATTGCAATCAAAGATGATACCTATGAATGTACCTTGAAAACAGAGTTTACATGCGGAGAAAAACAGAAGGCAGTACACTAAAATGCCATTTTCATCCATGACAGAAGGGGTTAGATGGCTCCGACCACACTCTCATCTAAGCACTAAAAGGTGAAAATATCCTTATTACTATCTCTGACAAACAGATCCAAATGAGGATGACCCTCCTGCAGAAAATGTGCACTAACTTTAATGATAATTCATACTCATGGAACCTAGAAATGACTCTTATTAGGAAATCGAATCTGAAGCTAAATTCTTGCTTCATTAGATGTGATCATCTACAAATGCCTTCTCCAGAATTAGCACTACAGGCTCATAAACTCCTTGTTGAATAAGTATGGTCATGTCTCTTCTTTTTTTCATGCACAGCATCACAATTCACTTGTCCATGCTGCAGCTGAGATCACCTAAGCACAATAGTTGATAAAGTCTTACAGCCCACAACCTGCTCCAATCGCACACAGAGACGAAGCCCCGAATATGGGACAGGGATTCTGCACTTGATTAGTGCCTTAAGTATCTCTTGGAGCTCACATGGAGAGAATGGCCATGCTAATCCTTTGGGTGGGGGGGGGGGGGCTGTTCACTGGGACCATCCAGTGCTACAGTCTTCCGCAACACAGGTGACATCAGAAGGACAGCCTACAGTCAGACATTTGGCTACCAAGACATGAAAAAGATAGCCATTATCATGATTGTGTAGGAGCATGCATTCATTAGGGGAGAGTGCATTGGGTCCCACAGTGAGATGAGTTGCATGTTTCCACCTTTGGGTGGAGATCAGGCTTGTGTTATGCAAATTCCCTCATTGCCAGAATGCTGTTTAATGTGCAAACAGCTGCTGAACCATCCTCCACTACACCTTCATATTTCATACAATGGTATGTCTACTGATTATCTCTCAGCATCAGACCTACTCTAAGAATTCAGTACCTTTCCTCAAACCCCAAAAACTATTCTCGTTCCTAAACCCAAGTCATCCTCATCCCACTTACCTTACACCTTCTTACTTCATAAAAATTTATTTAAAATACAATGACTTGGTCTACAACAAATCCCTTTAGATACCCCCACCAGCTCTGAAAACCATCTTTCTTTGTGATACATCAGCTAAAGCACAGTTTACATAACTACCCCTACCATGCAAATTTACAACTTCTGCTAAACCCAAAACATTGTGCCCAGCATCTGGTAAATTGCAATAATAAAATCTTTACTGAAACAATCTAAGCCCCACCAACACGTTACAGTTCCTTCCCATTTCTGTCCTACCCCTCCAGGGGAAAATATTACAGAAAGTTATGCGCATCCAGCTCACTCAGTACATTTCGCAATATAAAAACACCATGGATTTTGGAGAAGCTGCAACACAACTTGCACTCTGAACCTTAACAGATGACATTTTACTAAACATGGACAAAGAGAACCCCTCAAATGCTTTTTTGTTAACCTTTCAAGTGCTTTTGATCATTTTTGCCACCCAATCCTCACACACCTTTTTTTTTAAATTTAAGCATTGGCCCAGCTGCTTTCACCTGGTTCCAAGACTTTCTCTCAGCCATGCTAGAGTTACCCTAAGTTCTTACATATCCTCTGACTTCCTTTAACTGAAGGGTTACCTACAGTGCTCTATCCTTGTTCCAATGCTTTTCTCAGTCTTTTTTTTTTTCTTACAAATGTTCTATTGAACTTCCCCTTCTACCACTAATCTGGTACGTTGATAACATGGTTATCCTTAGATATGGTCTATATTAGATAGTCGAAATCTTCTTTCATTGACACCTTATTCATCGACACCTATCCATGGAAACTAACTTCAGCGAACATCGAAAATTTTTACAGGGTAAGTAACCAATTGGCCACTACCCCACCAAAACACACCACACTAAATTAAACCCTTCCAAGAGGGGGCTACGTTCCCCACCCGCACTATACATACCAACTCTGAGATTGCACTACTGTGGGGAAAAGGGCAAAGTTGCGGTGTTGGTTACTTACCTTGTAAAACATTTCGATGTTTGTTGAAGTTAGTTTCGATGGACAGGGGATGATGAGTAAACCTTTGATGAAAGAAGATTTTGATGATCTAATATAGACCCCTTAGATTCAATCCATGCTAGGTGTAGTATAACAACTTCAAGAAGACTTTTGTATAGCAACCTTCTAGCGCATCAGTAAATAAAAAAAAATATTTTGAGTTCCTATAATGAAAAAAGTGATTCATTAATGCCTACACTATGTGTACACTGTTCTGACTGAATAAACACAAGCTTAACTCATACCTTCTTCCTCCTAATTTTAGATTCCTTACTGTTTTTTTTGCGGCCTTAGGTATTGAGGGGGATTCATAAAGGTTGCCTGAAAGTGTAGAGTACATGTACACAATGTAATTTTTCTGAGTGACTAGAAATCACAAAAATGTGGTAGGGATGTTCTTGAATACAGTTCATGTACACTTAGTGTAGGCATTAATGATCTGGAATGGCAAAAACTTTCAAACTTACCAATACCCTAGACATTAAAGGTGCTGAAAACATTCCCATATTAAGAACTACTTCAATTAAGTAAGCAGGCATCTGGCAGGATGAGTCTGCAAACTTTCAATTTTACATTGAAAAAAAAAGCACAGAAATGAAATTAACTACCTTCAGTTTCTGGCAAGAAAAATCTCTGTTTCTGTCCTTTATCATCAAATCTGTTATAGGGGGGGAAAAAGAGTCTAAAATCCTATTTAAACATGTTAACAATACATGTAACTCCATACGAATTGCACAAGGAGTCATTTTTGGGCATATTGCGGGTGCTGTGAAGACCATTTCTACCTGACATCAAAGAGTAAAACAATTCTAATTTCATGAACTGTAATCATACTTTGACTTAGGAATGGGGTCCATTCTCATCATGGTATTAGAAACCCAAAATATTTGGAGAAATTAAAAAAAGGTAACTTTTTTGAACAAGTTGAATGAAAACTTCCTTTAATAGTAATTGCCTCCCACAAGAACAGAAGAACTCTACAAAACTTAGCTAGCAAAATTTGCAGGTTTATTACCACAGCCTCTAGACTTCAACACAACTGCCTCATAACAGGCAAGGTAAAACTGCTTTTTCCTTGCTCAAAATGCTTACCTTCTGTTATCTTCAATATTAATACTCATATGTTCAGAAACCTTCACACCATAGCTGCTAAACTGACTGCTAGAATCCCAGCTTATAAACTAAGACATACAAATCACTTGGTCCCACTTTTACAAACTTCCAGAACAAATCTAAAATGTACCGACCAGTTTCTTTATTCTAAGCCCCAAACTCTGGTAATCTATTCCTGCACTCTTTAAGAAAATTTCTCTTGCATTTCTTTCAGGTCCAGGTTAAAAGTCCATCTCCTTAAGTATTAAAAATGCAAGTGTTCCCATTCAGGCCACGTCACTCAATCTGCACACTCTTTCTCCGTCCATCTCTCTCTGTTCTTTCTTTTCCACTCTGATGGTGTTTAATAGACCAGTGTCAGGAACTAAGTCAATTTCCATACATCATGACAGGTGCAATCGAAGTGGATGTGAGGGTCTCTAACCATTAAAGTCTATGGAAGCAGCTCCATACTACCCCTTGAGTGACATTAGTGAGGGATGCAATAAACTTATGTAGATATATATCCTTAATAAAAAGTTTATATCTTTTTTTATTAACAATCTGCCCACATAGTTTTACTAAGGAAAATTAGCAAATATATTGTGACACGTAGATTACAAAGTGCTGCAACGTTTACTCAAACTGTAAACTTTAATTTGTGCTTTTTTGTTCATTGTTACCCTGTTTAACAAATAAAAACATATAAATAAATTAAGAAAAGATCCTAATCACAACCCTTTACAGCATTCCATCACTACAAATGAAAAGCACTTGCTAGCCATTCCTAGAACAGAAGATCGACTTCACGATGACATCTCGCTCATAACTGTACTAGTCTGACTTCAGAATGGGCACAGGTAGGGCATGAACTGCCATCGGTGTGGTCAGTAACAGAACAGGTGGCATAATGCAAGGGGGTGCTCTCTTTCACCCTGCAAAGTTCTGGGTCCATCATTTCTGTTGCAATGAATGGAAAATTGTTCCACATAGCAAAAGCTGTGAGCAAAATATACCCACGTGCATCTTACTATTTAGGCATCAGGTGTCAGAGGTACTTGTCTTCTGCAGCACGTGCAACTTAGTGTGTAGAGAATTCACAGACATGGATTTGGCTGGTGAAAAGTTGGCTATAACCTTTAAAGACAAATCTACATCCCTTTCTCCCATTTTGTTCTACAAATGGGGTCAAGGTGTCACTTTAACAGTGACAATAATCTACAGCCAAAGTTCACACTGACAGGTAGTTAGCCTTGCCAAGATTTTCTTCTAAGCCATACACACATGTACACACACTCACACCCAAGGCCAGTTTAGGACATCCAATCCACCTACTGCATGTCTTTGGAATATGGGAGGACACCGGACTACCCAGAGAAAGCCCACACGAATACAGGGAGGACATGCAGACTCCACATAGCAGGAACCGCAGTGAAGAACTGAACTGGAGAACCTCTTGTTGTGAATCAGGGCAATTGATGTATATAATTCTGGTTATTAGAGGGAAATGCAGTCTGCTTCAGTAAAAATATCCCACAGGACTTGAAGATTAAGCCTGCAGATGGAGCTTTTCTTTTCTGTGAAGGGGCAGTTAAGTATTTCAGTTTATTTTTGATGGCTACTATGCAAAAACAGACACTGCAGATAAACTGTAGAAAAAGCTACATCTTCCAAGGGTCAATGTGAGCTGTACATATAAAGGATTGTTTCTCACTATGTGGGAACTATAGAATTAACGAACGCTCATTAAAAACAAGTGCTTATAGTGTCACTTTTTTACTGCTTTTTAATCCCAGTGTCTTCTGAGTGGAGTCTTGTTTGTCCTCCCTCTGTTCATGTGGGTTTCCTCCGGGTGCTCCAGTTTCTTCTGACATTCCAAGGGCATGCAGAAGGTGGATCAGGGACTCTAAATGGTCTGTAGGTGTGACTGCACATGTGCATAATATGGAAGAAAGACCTGCATTCTACATCTGTTTACCCCTTTGCCTTGTGTTTTCTTTGGGCAGTAGTGTAGCAGTAGCTATCAGCAGGGTCACTCTAGGAGTCAGATGGAAATCATAACAGAGAGCCAGAATCCCAGGGAGGGATTTGTTACTGTAGCACCAGGCTACTGCATTCCATGAACAATAATCTGCCATATCAACAAGGCATATCAAATAGTGTTCACAAATCCTGACTTAGGCACTTCTGAGACGATACGATTTCCTTCTGCACAATAAATGCCTATGGCTTCCAGTCTCTGAGATTCAGTATTCTACATCTGAACATGTTGCTTTCAAGCTTACCTACTCCGACTCCTTTCTTTCACTGGCCTAAGAATGACTGTTAGTGCTGTCATGCCTTTGGACTTTCACTGCTACTTGGTGTGCTTAGGGCCCATACCAGTATGGGATGCTCAACAGACTTCTGATTTGCTGTACCCAGGATGTTGAATGGCCATCTGGCTATCTTCTGCCCTTACTAGCATCTTAGCATTGATCCCTTTGAAGAGTTGCGTAACTTCATTTTATGCTACCAGGGTTAGCTGCCACTTTTAATGTTTGAGAACATTTACTCTGCTTTCTACTTTATCAGTAGCTGTCACTTTTAATACTCATGAACACTCACATTACTTTGTACTTTCGTTTCTTATTATAGAACTACTTAGTATTTAACAATCTGACCAACACGTTTACACGTTAGTGTTACAAGGTAGTTCTTTTTGCCCTAGGAGACTGATTGACATCCTGGCATATGTTACATTGATGTATGTGTGTGTGTGTGTGTGTGTGTGTGTGTGTGTGTGTGTGTGTGTGTGTGTGTGTGTGTGTGTGTGCGCGCACGCGTGTGTGTGTTCCTTGCATGCAAGTCTGTTCTGAAAAAGAAAAAATTGCTGTACTTCCTATAACTATTCCATTGTTGGGTCGTAGTCAGTTTCTGTACAAGGTTCAAAGAATCAGCTTACCTATCTAAGCATTGAGTTACTGAGCAGAAATATGTTAGGAAAGGCCTGCCTAAGTGAAGAATTCCATAGCAAAACAAATGAGGAATTCAAAATATGCTTCACACACACACACACACACACACACACACACACACACACACACACACACACACACACACACACACACACACAGGAAACAAAGTGAATAAGCATTATATAGCAGTGTGGTCTGATACACAAAGATGAAGGGTAGAACAGATTAATCAGGCAGTTTGCTGGCAAATCTCAAGCATTCTCTCATTTTGCTTTGCAAACTCTTTGCCACTGCTGCCTGCTGATCATCAGCTTCATGGTGAATCAAACTATTCTTTTTGTTACCAACATGGGTGAGAGCTGGCTGAGAAGGACCATCATATAAGGGAATCATTAGGGATGGTTTGACAGTTTTTACCATATAGTCCTACCTCCCTGCATGCCCTTGAACAGCAGCAGGAAGGGGGACATGCAATGTGCTGACCGCAATGGTTGTCCCTCACTTCCCCAGGGGATACTGATAGCAAGCAGTCCTGCCTCCAGACCTGAGGCATGGAAAATAGATTCTCCAGTCTTCACTGGGGCTGACTGCTCCTTCCTATGCACTTCCAAAATATATGCACCCCCCCTCAGCAGGAGAGTCAAGTGGGCCATGCCCTTAAATGCAATACCTGTCTCCTCCAGTGATAGGAGCACAGAACAAGAAATATTTCTGCATTTTTCTGTATTATGGTACATAGTTCATAAGCTGAAATATTAGAAAACTAGTGTTTGCAAATGTATAACCATCCACAAGATCTTAACTCATAGGTAAGTACATCAAGAATTAAACAAATAAGGTCAGCACAGAACCTCATCTATCGTTACATACTGATGGGATTACGCACACAAGTACACACACATACACACACACACACACACACACACACACACACACACACACACACACACCTATATATATATATATATATATATATATATATATATATATACACACACACACACACACACACATATATATATATATATAGATAGATATATATAGATATAGATAGATATATATAGATAGATATATATAGATATAGATAGATATATATAGATATATATAGATATATATATGGCTCTAGGACTTTTGCACAAAAGTGCAAAAGCCCAAATCCATTATCACTGAACACACTTTAACGAAAGCGCTTTTCACCGAAAAGCGCTTTCGTTAAAGTGCGTTAACAATAAAAAAAATAAAAATCTAAGTTTTAATGCAAGCCGCCCTGCATCCCCCACCCCCCTATTTTAATATTCTCACTCCGAGATCGCACTACAGTGGGGAAAATCTCCCTACGATCTCCGTTACAGGCATACTTACGAGAAAGTGCTTTTTCGGTGAAAAGCACTTTCGTGTAAATATGCGCCACCGATAATCATTCGGTGGAAAGTGCAGTCAGGGATCTGTACGGATCCCATATATATATATATATATATATATATATATATATATATATATATATATATATATATATATATATATATATATATATATATATACACACACACACACACACACACACACACATATATATATATATATATATATATATATATATATATATATATATATATATATATATATGGGTCTACTTCTATTCGCTGACAGCCCATTTCACTGAAACCCATTTGGTCGACAGCTCATTTCATTGACAAACATTCTAGGTGGGGGCTGCGCCCCCACACCCCAATGTGGGGACTGTGCCCCACACCCCCCAACTATATATAACAACTCCACAGTCGCACAACAGTGGGGAGGGGAGCAAAACCCAGGTTTTTGCCTTGAATACTTTTGTCAATGAAATGAGCTGTCGACCAAATGGGTTTCAGTGAAATGGGCTGTCAGCGAATAGAAGTAGACCCATATATATATATATATATATATATATATATATATATATATATATATGCATATATTAAAATCCTCCTAGTGCTCAGGAACCAAATGGCAGTATAAATATATACGACAGTCTATAACCAAAAGCATTCAACAGTCAACGACAGGAATACCAAAACTCGATGCATAAAACCAGATATCTTTTATTCCACACAAAAAGCGCTTTCACCATCAGGCTTCTTCAGACTGCATAACTAACCACTGAAACATTCTTAAAAAATGTTAACAATTAATCTTAATTGCTGACATCACAAACCACTTAGCAATTTAAAGAACATACAATGCCTCTTCTTAAAAAACAGATAAAAACTATATGTGCATGATAACCGCAGACCACAAAGTTTAACCTCAAAAAGTTTATTATTTTAAAATAATATATACAATAAAAACTCTGATTTGTTCTAAAAAACATAATTTTTCGGTCTAGGCAACCATCTCCATTTTAACAATGGTTGTAAATTAATCTCGCCATTCAGACCAGGAGGTTGGTCTGCCTTACACCGAACTATCCATCGGAGTTCATTCTCCTGTGTATAATTATCAATATCACCACCTCTTGGATTAGGTCTAATAGTTTGTATGACATGAAAAGTAAAAACATGAGTATCCCCATACAATTTGTGATGCTTAGCTAAAGCATAACTCTGACCCTAAGCGCATATGGTAAACGTGATCTCTAATATGCTGTCTTAACTGCCTATTGGTCTTCCCTATATAAAATGCTGGACACGATGAACATTTAGCAATATAGACCACATTTGTACTCTGACAATCCGTGCCTGTATAAAAGGAAAACTCCTGATGTGTAACTGGATGTCTAAAAATCGTATCAGTATTGATATATCTACACTGATTACATTGATTACAAGGTATAGTATTATAACCAGAGCCATTGGGTAGAGTGGCATTGGTGTCCATTGGTCGATGACAAAGTAATTGTTTTAAGTTTCTTTTATTCTTATATATAAACCTGGGTTTAATACCTACTACTTTGCTAACATCTGCATCTCTATTAAGCATTTCCCAACGCTTTATTATGATGTCTTTAACCTCCTGAACGTCGCTTGTAAAGTGTATAGGCACACCCAGTTCACTAGAATTACTTGATCGCAAAACCTCCATAGTCACTTGTCTCTCTGAAAAATAGGGGTATGCTTTCATGGTCCTCAAACTACGTGCTATTGAAATAGATCTGTCAACATCATTTTCTCTATATGATCTATCCAAGAACATATTCTTTAGATTTATCAATTCTTTATCAAACCCTTCTTCTGTGGGATTTAACCTGGAGGCCCTCATCATTTGACCTTTCACTACATTATCAAACACATATTTAGGATGCATGCTACCTCTATGTAACAAGGTATTCCTGTAACATGCTTTCCTGTGTATAGATGTGTTCAGTAGACCATTCGCTAATCTCTCTATTTCAACATCTAGAAAAGATATTCTATACCTAGATGAATTCATAGTGAATTTAAGGAAATCTGTTAACCCATTGACCAACGAAACAAATTCTAACAATTGTATTTCGTCACCTTTCCAAAACAAAAGGAGGTAATCTACAAACCTTCTGCAAAATCCCACATACTGTTGAAACTCCTGCAAAGGAAATAAGGATTAATTTTCCCAATCTGCTATGACTATGTTGGCGTAGCTATTGGCACATGAAGTGCCCATAGCTACGCCATCTCTCTGGATATAAATGTCATCATTAAAGATGAACACATTATTGTCCAGGACAGTCTCTAGAAACAATGCTAACAAATCTATCATAATGCCATCTATATCGGAATTTAAGTCCAAGTACCTCTGTACATTCACCACACCTACACTGTTAGGTATGACCGTGAACAAACTCTTAACATCAAGGGTAACTAAAATATACTGTTCACATTCTCCTAGAATCCTAGTATAGCTATATAGATCTAAAAGGAACTGTTTACTGTCCCTCAGTATAACAGGATTAACATCCACTACGGGTCTAAGATGATACTCTACAAATATGGAAAAAGGTTCTGTAACCCATCCTTGTCCTGCGACAATTGGTCGCATAGGTGGATCAAGGATGGATTTATGTACTTTAGGAAGACCTTTCATAACCGGTACCAATGGATTATTAACTCTCAAATACTTAAACAAATTCAAATCTACTACACGGCTTCTAAACAGATCATTCAACATATCAAACACTCAAAAAACTTTATTAGTCACTTCATTCATATCTGTCTTCAAATAGTAAGTATCATCTGCTAACATGCCGTACATACTTCTCAGATAATCTTCTATACCCATTAAAACAACCGGGCCACCTTTGTCAGCTGGTCTCACTACTATTGACCGGTCATTCATCAATCCATTTAATGCTCTACGTTGTTGTAAAGTTAAGTTGTTCCTCTTATACTTTTTCATATACCTAGTATCTCTCTCATAGTATTCATATAAATCACTCTCCACCATCCTTGTAAAAATATCCAATACTGGATTTAAAGGGGGTAGGTATGTACTAACTGGTTTAAACACACTATCATGTCCTAAAACACCCTCTTCTCCATAATCCAACTTCAATTGTACGTTTCGTACAAACATCTTAACATCCAAAATAGACTCCGCAACATCACTACACCTACTAGGTATAAAAGTAAGTCCTTTGCTAAGGACTTGTTCCTGATATTCATTAAGCTGTCTACATGACAGATTCAGTACTAAGGACCTTGCAATTTGCCCCACATTTTCTTCAGGGTCGGTCCAACAACTTCCCCGCCTGACCCCTTCCGCTTCTGTCTTCCCCTGCTCATGGATCTGGTTCTCCCATTCGTGCGGGGGAGTTCTATGGGGAAAGGGGTCTGTAACGTATTACGTCCGGCCATCATAAAGCCGTTAGCAGATCTATTCAAATTAGTTTTACTTCTCACTACTGGTTCATTGACAAACCTACTATCACTATTAATGGGTAAATCAATGTTAGTAGATGTATCAATATCGCCAACACCCATAGCTGAACCATCTGTAGTTACTGGTGCTCCTGCTATATTGGGTTGGTTATTATCAGTTTCTCTTATATTAGTCACACTAACAGGCTCCCTGTAAACTGAACTGTTCGCACCATGATTTTCATTTGTTATAACAACTTCATCATTCAAAATATTATCAACATTATTCACATCAGCATTCAACATGACAGTGTCATTGACAGCAGAGTTCTTCACAGTCATATTTAAGTCTTTGTGTTTATAACTTGTCCTAGGCCAAGTAAAAATATGGCCTAGTTTAAAATCCTTAACGTCTCTTGTAATTGTATTCCTTTTTTGTTCAAGAAGACGTTTCTCATACAATAAACATTATCTAAAAGTCTGTCCATGCCTGTCGTTGCTTTAAAAAAACAATACTTCGCTACTATAGAACTATGTAGCTGAGTTATTTTACTCCTCAAAAGTTCCTCTTCAGGACGATGGAAATCGATCAACAGTTTCATATAATTAAAACTTAGTTCCAAATTGAGTTGTTGCCACTTCAGCAGCAACTCAGGAAAAGTATTACCTGTTGTAGGCATCTTCAGAATACGTAGTCCTCGAGGCACTATCCTTTTCTGTAGACACGCCTCAAAATGTTGTCGCTGTAACTGAAGCCTTTTCAACTTCAGCATATCTATTTCTAACCTGTTCAGATCTTCAGCAAGGTTAGTAAAGGTTTCCGCATTATCGTGTTCCGAATCGCTCTCCAGGTTAGGTTCATAAAACAGTAACAAATTGTCTTCTCCAGCTACACACTCTCGAAACTGGAAGGACTTCCGGTTGCCTCTGTCCGATCCATTTAACGTGGCAACAACTCAATTTGGAACTAAGTTTTAATTATATGAAACTGTTGATCCCCACACGTCGCCTACTTTAATATTCTCTCTCCGAGACCGCACTACAGTGGGGAAAAGAGAAATTTCCTTTACCCGCACCGTAGTACAGCCTCGGCAACAGGCATACTTACGCGAAAGTGCTTCTTCGGTGAAAAGCACTTTCACGTAAGTATGCCCGGCCGTTTGGGTTTCGGTCATTTGCTCACTCGAGCAAACATCCTAGATCCATATATATATATATATATAAATACATATGTATATATATATATATATATATATACATACATACATATGTATATATATATATATATATATATATATATATATATATATATATATATATATATATATATATATATATATATATATATATACATATATATATATATATATATATATAACACACACACACACACACACACACACACACACACACACACACACACACACACACACACACACACACACACACACACACACCTGCAATGTCTACTATCTCCCAAATCCGCATCCTCCTGATTTACTGCCTTTATTTATCTGATCAGCTTGCATAGGAGCAGTTAGCTGACCAGAACAGCACCACTCCCTCTCCTTTAGATACGTGTGTTGATGTAAGATGCCCTCTTCCACCCTATCATGCTCAAATCCTCCCACACACATGCTGTTATTTGGACTTAAGTCAGCCTGGTCATAGTCAGGGCTTCATCTCTTGGAGACAAGCATGGTGTCCGAAAGACTCTCGTAGTTCACACATAGTCAAAACAAACAGAGCAAATTGTGGCTATGAAATTAACTGCAATTCAAAATACTCATGCAGCAGGCTGTACAAACACAATAATAAAGACAGACATTACAGATTCATCAAAATGCATAACTTGAACAGTTGTGAACTGATTAGTACAAAAGGAATTCCACAATATCTAGACATTTTGTGCACTTTATCTATATAAAGTGACTGTCCCTGTGTCTGCTCTTGAGTTTTACATTTCTTATTAAAACTGTAAGCTACCAGCCTCACCCACCTAAACTATTTTCGGCTCTAGTAATTTTTACATCTTTTCACTTTCTAGTTATCTACAAATGCCTGTTAGCCATCATTCCCTCCGCTATTAATCTTAAGCTGCGTTGTTCCCAACACTACTCAGGGTGTCCCTGGCAATGACAGATAACTGGATGGGGCCATCATCCAAGCAGTCACAGAGGTATCTTTGTCTCTGCTTGTCTCTTAAGATGCAATGATGGTGTTTGTATTAAGGCTCTTGCCCCATACATGGTGATGGCGTCAGTGCTCACATCACTGCAAAGGCCTAATACAACCTTAGAGTATATGTAAGTGCTGCTACCCACATGCTAATGAGGACTACCGTAACTAGCTTAATAAAACAAGACCATGTCACAGGTAACAGCTGCACTGGCATCACCTGCAAGCTTCCATCTGCTAGTGACGCAGCCAGCTGGACCATAATCTATCTCCCAACTACAACCCACAGCCCAGGTGACCAGAGTTCAATTAGGAGGTCAGGTACATAGAACAGGTGACAGGGCAGGGAAAAGAGATCATGTCCAGAGTACACAAAGTATGACTTTTTCCTGAGTGGACACCGAGGAAATGTATGTGATGTGCTCACTCTATGAATCAGGGTTGTTTGTGGACCTGTATCATGCACATAACCGAGTAAGAGTCCTGCACTATGTCCACTGAATGTTCTCCTGGAAGAATGCATTCTGAGCATGCGGTGGGGGGAGGGGGGGTTACGGCAACAGATAGAATCCACTGATTATCAAGGGGGTGACAGTATCAATCCTGGTTCACTTGCCCTTCACCCATAGGGGAAGGAACTGGACAGTTTAATAACTGCTGGGCTCACCCTAAGGGAAAAAATGTGACAGCTGAGTGGCTGGAGTAAGGCTCAGTTGTCGGCAAACAAAAAAACAATGTTGTTGCCTTTCCCTGGCTGTGTGGAATCTCAGGACTATTCAGTCAGAAATCCTCTTCTTCTAACCACTATCCTCATCAAAATAAGTTTCCTCAGTAAATTCACTCCACTGCGATGGGGCAATTCTTCTGGCCTGATTCTTTTCCCCTGTTTTGCATGATTAGGCCCCATCCTCTTAGCTGCAACACAATTTCTACCATTCATAATTGTAAATGTTAGTTTAAGATAGTTGTTACTGCAGGTTATTATTAAATGCATATCTCCCTTCCTGTAGATAAAGGTATGATAGCTTTACTTTGAAAATTCTAAGTTTGTTTGATGTTGCCTTATTTTGCTTTGGGTTATCTTATATCAAACATTTATTTCAGCATGCATAAGATAAGGGTAATGTTATGTTAATGAATTCCTTAGTAATTAATGAGCTACACAGTACAGATGAGAGGGCAAAGCAATTCACACTTGGTGAAGAGGAAAATCTTGTCATTAAACCCCTTCAAGAAACATGCTTATTTAGTAAAGAAAACATCAAATTAGTTAGAGCTGGTTATAGAGTAATTTAGAGTAATTTCTTCCTGTGTACTTTATTTTTCTAGTTGATTATTTAACAGTGGTTAAAGGCTTGTTCTGGACATATGGTCACTACAGCCAATGTCTGTTTCATGTTAGCCTCACGTTATATTGAAAGGGCAAGTAATTAACAAAGGCAATTAAAGTTGTGAATCCTGCTGCCTTGTATCAGTGTTTAACATGCATTTCTGTCCTATAGAACAGAACAAAGTCTAGGTTGTTTGAACATGTTGAAAAGTTTTACATGCTATTTCTGCAAAGCAAACAGTGTGAAACAATCCCATTCAACACTTATTTTCTTTTGGGTAAAGTTTTCTTATCACAATGCTGAGGGCTTCTCCCCTGTATACCCTTCAGCTGCCCATCAAATAGCTTTCCTTATACAACTGACTAATGGACTAGAATTCTGCACTCAGAAGAATATCTAGTATTTTAACTTCCTAAAGTAATTTATAGTAATATTATTAAAACAAGATCAATCCAAACAGCAGAAAAAAAGATTTGCATAGTATCCACAAATTGAGCAAACCGACTGGTGCCAACTTTGCTCCTTACATTGAGAAGGTATGCTTTTTCCTCAAATTTAACAGCAAACCTCACCTCTATCATGGTTCATCTACTGTTATTAAAACAGGTCCTATTATCAAGGTATGCAAAGTTTCTGAGTGCCTTCTGTCTGAAAAAAGTTTGCTGAACTCACTTTAAGCAACAGTAGACTTTTCACTTTTTTCCACTGCTGAGAGATCTCAAAGTAAGTATGTATAAATCCGAAGGGGGTGTCCCCGACATAACGGGTGCAGGGGGCTTTCCTGCACTAAAATAAGCCTTATTCCAATTTTTCATTCTAGCATTCAGGGACTGTGTTGCCACAGTAGTCAGGAAATCCTTCTACGTGGTACACTCATCACAAAAGGTTTCTCATCCAGGAAAAAAGTGGTCATTGTTCCCCTCTACTCGTCACTCATTAGACCCATTATAGAGTGCAATGCCCCTTTAGGTATGTACCTCACAAGACATCTACAACATGAAAGGCCACAGAAATACCTAACAAAGATGATTACCGGCTTCATACAGATGCCCTATGCAGACTGTCTCAAAAACTCCAGCTTTACTCCATCGCATATCGCCTACTTAAAGGTGATCTCTACCCAACATACAAAGCTATGTCAAACCTGGAGCTGTTGGACATGCTCCACTTAAAGAAATCCCAATCCCTCCGAGCTACATGCTCTAGGGGACCTAAACCTGGTCACCACAATAAATAGAACATGCTGGAGGGATAGATTCCTGTCCCAGAGACTCCCCATACTCGGAACAAACTACCTGTCTATATCAAACAAAGCTTCTCATTAGCACTCTTCAAGAAAAATCTTGATAATTGGATGGGAAATAGAAAATTCACCCCAGGGATCACTTCTGTGGCTCTGCTCAACAGTGGCACAGGAAAATAATTTCCTTGGGTGGGGAAAGCCAGGGTACCTTTTTGGCTAGGCTTATATAGGCCCTAGAGTCAATATCCTAGTACCTACCTACGAATCTAACCAGAAAGATACTGATGCCCTGTGATGTGCAGAGATTGCAATGCTGTGTGCATTTACTTGTCTGTACCCTGTTGCTTCAGAGTTATTAGGTTGTCATGCTATGTACCTTGCCCTGTTGTTAATATCTGGCTTCTGTGCTGTGTCTCACTCCATTGACCTTTGCTCAAAGCACAGACAAAATGTACAGTACACTGAGCTCACATACAGTTGAATGTACATTTCACATTGTGCCGATCAACCATGACATTCTATTTATAAATGTGTGTTTGTTACTCCATTTGCTATACATATGGAACAGAAACTGAGTCTGAATGTTGGCATGTGCATTCTGTGCATGTGCACATCATGGTACAGTATTTGCTGAACATGACCACATCACTTCTGTATAACAGTGTCCTACGATTTTGTTTATGTTACTCTTGGTTTTCTGTTACTATAAACTTCTGTATGCAATATCATATTCAAAGTCCCAGGCTGAAATTTGTCATTGGGGATTAGTCCACTACCACATTTAGTAAATATGAAAAATAAATATGTAGATGCCCATGACCTGGGCCATCCACTCTATGCATATATGTATTTGAACTGTTCCACACAAGCTACTGTCTGTTTTGTGTGCCACACATGACTGCCATCACAAAACAGCAATATCACTCAAATGTGACCAGCATTTGCAAGTGACAAATAAGTAAAATATCTGGTATTTACAGGGGGAGAGGCCCTCCTGCACCACCTGCTGTGGGCAGATTTACCCCCAAACTACTGACATATATCTATATCTACATCTCTCTCTCTCTCTCTATATATATATATATATATATATATACATACATATATATAAAAGTATATAAGAATGTGTAGCTGGAGATATGCAAGAACTACAAGAGGTTTGCATCTCAGGGAAAGGAGAAATCCCCAGGGTGCAGCAACTTTAATCTTTTGTAACAAAACCTGGTAAAATACCTCTCTACTTATTTGCTCAAGAATTCTGGACAAAATCAAAAATAATGGTGGGCCAAAATCAGGGACAGGTTTTAAATACTGATCTTAAAAACTTCCTTGAATAACAGGTTTTGCATTTGCTCACACTTTCTGAAGGATATGAAGTCTGACACTCAGATGTCTGTCATTGTTTAGTTACTGCAGTCCACAATAATTTGCCATAAGACTACAAAATTTTGCAGGGAACAGAAGGAGCAGATCAAAAATGTGAGGCAAAAATGTGGACATTCTGTGATATTCTGGATAGTTGAGAATTATGACTAGCAGTTACGCAACAGTGATTAGACATGAGTGTTCATAGGTACGTGCTAGGTTATTGACCTGTGAGGATCTTAAGAAGACTAGCCTTGCATTCCAATGGTAATTATTAGCCCTTATGTTTTGCAGTATGAATCTGCAAAGACAGGGCCACACAAGTACATGTTGGTTGCTTACAGGATTCCCCTGTCCGTGAGGGCCATCAGAGCTAAACCACATAAAAACTTGTAGTTTCCAATCTAGTCATTCAAGCTACATTTGAACAGAGTAGGATGAGTAATCTTCTTTATGTGGGGGAATACGCGGGTGCATAGAAGTGAACTTCTCTGTGATACCTTTCCCCCCAGCATGATTTGTTAATTTTGCATTGGAAACTAAGGTCCCTTAAGCAGGTGTTTCTGATACCACTGCACATCCGAATGTGTAATAGGTCTAACAGTGTTGATGAATTCTTTCTTACAAAGAAGTCTGGTACCATATTTTAAAGTGTTTACTCACAGCAAGAGGTTCACCGGTTCGATCCTCAGTTGGGGTGCCTTCTGTGCGGAGTCTGCATGTCCTCCCTGTGGTCACGTGGGTTTCCTCTGGGTGCTGCGGTTTCCTCCCACATCGCAAAGACATGCTGTTGGTGGATTGGACACTCTAAATTGGCCCTAGGCATGAGTGCGTGTGTGTGTGTGTGTGTGTGTGTGTGTGTGTGTGTGTGTGTGTGTGTGTGTGTGTACCTTCTGTGGAAGGTTGGGCACCGGGCTGGCAACTCGACACCGTAAAAACTCTACTGCCAATCATGAGTGGACAGGTGATCCGCTGTGGCGATCCCTAACTAGAAAAATGCCAAAAGAAGAAGAAGAAAACTATAGTTGACCTTTTTTTAATATAACCAGAGCACAAGTTCTCAAGATTCTTTCAGACCGAGTCTCCCTCAAGCCATGTACTGGGACCTCTCCTTACATATGAAAAAGTACCTTGGGGATCTGAATACACACACACACACACACACACACACACACACACACACACACACATATATATATATATATATATATATATATATATATATATATATATATATATATATTTCTAGCTAGCTAGCTAGCTAGATAAAAATATATAAAATACCTTTCCAAATACATGCTATGTAGATGTACTAACTCATATCTTGATTACTTTATTACTCTCTAACCATTGATTTGTAGTGAGATAAACATGTTCTTTGACTGTAATCCTTCTGCATTTAGCTTGGTCTCACACGACCTTGATCAAGTATAGTTAATGTTTTGAGTAGACAAGTTCAGATTTTCCTATTCTTGCCATGAATCTTCCCCAGGGAGTTTGGCCACACCATTTAAGAAAAAGTGAAGCTGGTCATAGTTTAGAAAAAGCCCTGTGGTAAAATCTACTTAGCTGTTCAATAAAAGTGAAACTTAAACAGAAGTCTTTATTACAGTTGTGATTGCTTAATGCAAATAGTTGTCTTGATACACCATTTTTTTAGAAGTCGGCATACTGGAATCACAGCACTTTGATTCATCTGCCAGTATTTTACTAAAAAACACTTACACTAAAATACATATTTCATACAGTGAGATCAGTATCCTGCTATGTGTTACCACTAAAGAGACATGGTATTATATTTTTGCAAATGTTTAATAATCAAAGATATGCAAAATTACAACAATTATGCACTGCAAGCAAGTTAGTAGATCACAGCCACGTTGGTGCAAGCACATTTTGCCTCTAGTATGGCCCCAAATGCATCAGAAGAATTGTTATTGATATAAACACTCTAGTATTAATTCAATCACTCAGACAATTTGTGTTGGAATCCTTTTTTACTTAATAACTGTATAATCCCATTGAGAACATCTTTCTCTTTTCAAAAGTAACCCAGGAATGCTATCTGATCCTATGAATTGTTCAGTCACACTCTTTGCAAGTGGCGATTGAAAGAATCAAACCTAGAATTCTAAGATGTTAGCAGCTTGCAGCTTTAACCAATCTTAACTGACAAGCCATTTAAGATAAATAAAATAGACAAAGTTGTATCACAAGATAATTCTTCTGAGTTTTCTTTTATGTGACCATCTCTGCCTCCTGTATCTGTTAATGAAAGAACTGATAATGTGATCCAGGCACACAAACTCCTAAGAAACACCTGAAGTCTCTATGAATAGCAATGCGATGATAAGCACCTTTTAAGTCTAGTGTTGCCAGGAAACCTGAAAGTGGAAGAAAATGCAAGAGGTTGTAAAGTGACATCATTTTGAATTTGGGCACTACCATAAATAGATTTAGGAAAAAAAGATCCAGAACCGGCCTCCAAGCATTTGTTTCCTTTGGACTAGGAACATCCTTGAATAAAACCCCTTCCCCACCTGGGCAGGATGAACTATTTACATCACTCATTGCGACAGTATGTGATGAAGAATAAGTGGAGATAAAACTGTCTGAGCTGCAGGATGAGGAATAAACACCTGGAAAGGAAGAATTTCCTCCCACTGCCATATGTAATCCTGATGAATGATTTTCAAAACCCAGTTGTCTGAAACAATCTGTTGCCAAAGAGAAAAATGGAGATTCAGACTTTCTGGAAGAGAAAAAGGGCCAAGGTGGTAGGGGTCACAAGGTCTCTTGAACAGTCATTCAGACTTGCTGGAGTGTCCTTGGTTTAGTGGGATTTCAGGCTTCTTTCTTGGAACTTCTTTGCCACTTCTTAAACATCTGTTTAACTGAATTCTGTTGAAACTGTTTATTCTGTTTTTGCTGAAATTGGATGAGGAGAAATAAACTCCTTTGGACAATTTGGAAAAGGAGGGCTGAAAAATCTTAAGAGATACTCTGGATCAATTGCCCCTTTATCACAATTTTTGATCACCTCTGCAGTTAAGGGGCCAAACATTAAACCGCTATCTAAGGGAGAATTTAAAATCTCATTTTTAATATCATCATCTGGAAAGTTCTGAGAATGCAGTCAAGCAAACTTCCTTAAAACCGTACCAGTGGCTATAGCCCTGAAAGAAATATCAACAGTCATACACACACTGATAAAAATGGGTAGACCTGTGCAACAGAAGAAACTAAGTTATTTAAAGCAATTTTTCTTCACAGTAAGAAACTGTAGCTAAAATATTCTTCATACTTTCACAATATGTCAGAATAAAGTTTAATATATGAGCCTGACTTCTGACATTCAAAGTTGCAGAAGTATACACTTTTTTCCCATACCTATCAACAATTTTCCCATCCTTATTAGAAAGAGTAGGATTGGAATTAACTAAGTGCTTAGCAGCCAAGGAGTCTGCTGGGTCAAATTTGGGAATAGTTTATAAAAAATTTAAGAGTGAGGAACTTTATACATCCTATCTGCTTTTTTAGAGACAGTCTATCAGGAAAATTGCAAGAAGCAAAACACACATCCTCTAAAGCAAACAGGACAGGAGGAATGGGTATAGGTTTTGGGAAATCTTTCCGTAACAACTCCTAGTATTTTTTGAAGAACCGAGAAATCTCAGTGTTCTCTGAAAACACTGGGACATTCTGGCAATTGTCTCATAAAAAGAGAAATCTCCAGAAGTAGAATCAGAAACTGAGCTCTTCTCTAAGTCTGAGTCAGAAATCTGGGAACAAAACTCTGAATATGTTCCTACAGCTTCCTGTTCCGACTCAGAATCTTGAATCTCTTCAGGAAAGGAGGCAACCCTCTTTGTTTTACTGAAAACTACTTTATAAGAAGGATCAATAGCCTGAACAAAACACTGAGCCACTCCCAGTAAATTACTCCTATCCAAAGAAATTTGAGGACGAGAGGATGCACATTTTTTGACCATAATAATGGGGCCAACCATGTTATTAATGGCAGCTGCTGCTTCTCCAGCAGGGGGCACAGCATTCTGATACAACAGGGAAACCTTTCCTGTCCCCTCTCCCAGGAACAACAAGAGTGGCTGTCCCTTGCCCACTGAGGGGATCCTGACAACCGTAGAGGAAGGGGCTGACCCCTGGTCCATAGTTGCAGTAGATGTTACATCAGGGGGATCCGGGGTAAAAGATGAGGGGTCTGAAGTGCAAATGGCCACAGCAGAATCACCCCACCCTGCAGCTGAGGCAAATTTCTAGCCTGCTGTGGTGGCAAAGGCTGTTTGCTTAACTTTTTCTTTTTGTGCTGGAAGAAGGACCAACCATGGGAGTGACAATCTGTTCCATGGTTAAGCTGAAAATGGTGCCTCTGTCCTTTGGAAAACAAGCTACAATGGCAGTAAATCTACCAGTAAATCTTCTAGTCCACAAAAGTTACTTTTTTGACAGGAAAAAAAAACACACTTAAAACCACTTTCAAACACTATGGCAGCCCCACAACCTTAAAATAAACACAATTTTCCCACAGAAAATAGTTTATCATTAGGTAACACTACTTTTAAACTGACCAGAAACAATGAGTGCTCTGTTTAAAAGTATTTTACGGTCTCAAGACAATCCGTTAAAACACAACACTCCTAGTTTTATAATATCTTTCTGTAAGAGGAAACTAATAAAACATTAGTATAAAATAAGAACGTTGAAGTTTTTTCCCCCCAAAAGGAACTTATTTTCCCAGCTAAGGAAAGCATAAGCTGAAAGTTGATCTTCAAAAGCCTCAGAAAAGCGTATTCTTCGACAGCAGTAATGCTCTGAAGAGCTTCTCACCCAAATTTTTCTTTTAGTCAGCTCAGCTCAAGCTACTTGAGAGTTCAAGTGCATGGAAAATGCCTTAAAGATTTGAAAGCTGGCCGGCTTTTATATCCTTGGCAGGATATAAGCCATACAACTAATGCTACTGCAGCAGTGATCAATATAAAGAACATCACACATTACATATTGTCTGAATAAATATTTTTCACATAGCTAAAATTGGGTATGTGACAGCATGTCTTACTTTTTTTTCTTTTTTTGGGGTGTGGATGCTAAAAAGAAACAATTATTCTGCTACAATACTCTACTCTTCCACGGGGTAAAATGCTAACATAATACATTACAGCTAAAAAAAGAGAAATGATTTTGACCTTTTCATGTCCGCAGTGGGACATGTATGATACATCAGTATGACTTACTTTAACTGGAACCAAAGCTATGTTCACAGAATGCCACAAAGAAAAAATGCAATGTTAGGCATAAATAATGTGTTGGAAAGAAAAGAGTCATGCAACAGAATCCTCCCTTCAATACATTATCTTGTGACTGCTTGGTTAAATTCACAGCATGCATCATGGCCTTTTCCACAGCCTTTTCCAAATAATGTCACAGCAGCAAACATTAGTAATATCTTACTGACAAAGCTTGACAGCAAAGCTTTCAGGGTACCCAAGTGAATTCCTAACAGTATGTGGAAGCTGATAATGTCCAGAAATACATTCAGTGGCAATAAGATCTTCGTTGAAACTGTTTGACTAACCAGAAGATAGCCAGTACAAACTCTAAATAGGCATGACAGATATAGCTGTGTGAAGGAGTGCCTGTACTGTCCAGCTGACCCTGCAAGGACAGAGGCAGTCAAACAGTGAAAAGTGTAGCTCTCTAACAAGGCATTCAGATGCCTTCATAAAATCCATAGTGGACGAAACAGAAATCACTTAACAGCTCACATTTTCAAACCAGTATTGAAAGATGCAAGAACCTCCTGCCTTCATTGCAGAATATGCTGATGAGATCTGCACCCCAGAGACCAAGAAAAAAAAAACATGAATGCTGCACAGCACTTTGCTTGCACATAGCAAAGACTACTGTAAATGAAAAATAAACAGCACTCCTGCAACAGTAAGGCAGAATATGTGCTACCAGATTTGGGTAAATGGGACTAAAATTACAAATTAGCACACTGTGTATACGACAAAATGAATAGCTATGGTGAAACAGTGGCACTACTGCTGTATGACTACATCAATCAGGGATAATTATACACCATTCCACTTCCTCTGGTTTAAATACAAGGGGACAGAACCACTGCTAACAGAACTTTAGTATCAAATAAATTCCATGTGTTTACCCCTTAATTTAAACCATAAACTGCTTTGATTTTGTAATTTCTAAACTCTTGGCCTGAGAAAAGTATTACTGATTAACAGTTATAACCTTGTCTTAAACAGGAGGCTGGCATAATGGTTACAGTGTTTACCTTATAGACACAAGGTGCGGGGTTTGATTCTCACGTGGGGTAATTGGCTAGGCTAAAAATGGCCTACAAGGGCAGTTAACCTAGTACTAACCTGTAAACCCAGTTTCAAATGTAAGTCAAAAATTAACTTTGTGAAATAAACATGTCACTGCCACGATAACAGTATGGCAAAGGACATTGATTACTAGGGTAACCTTTTTGTTTCATTTAAGACCCATTTTACACCCATTTACTATCACTTCCACTGCACAGCTGTTTTGTGAGCATGATGCACTTTCAACAAAGTACTGTACATTCTCATTCCTCCTACATTTATTTAGTTCTTTTGCAGTCATCCTGAATTTCAGTGACTTTTTAAACCTTCTCTCACAAGGCTGAATTACGTCACAAGTTAATTACATATTTAATGTTTAGTAAACTTTGTAAGGAACATTACAAACATGTCCCTATTTCCAAGATTTTCGCAGGAGTGTTGGTTTAATTAAGAGGAGCACTTAATTCACTGAGTAAATGCAAACCAGTTTACCATAATATACATTTGCAGAACAGTATGACATAATTCCAAATATAAAGCCTGTACAATTTATCTCTACTCCATTTTCTATTTTAAAATATAGATATGGAAGCCTTTCTTAGTATTTTAAATATATTTTGGTGCAGACCCATATTAGATCAAGGGTTATCTTTGTTCTGCCTCAAATTTAAGCCATTCTGGAAATATACTACATCTAAGGCAGGTATACATCTGAGTTCTGTCCAGGTATACATTGACTTCAAAATCTGGAAGTTGACAGCCATGAATGGAGGCATATCACCAGGCCTCCTAGCTGTCTTAAATATCAACTTTCTATTGTGAGTCTTCATATGAGTAGTGCTCATATATGGTAACAATACTTGAATGTTATGCCAGCAAAGTCCATTTGATCCAACTGAAGATGCCATCTCAACACTTCACAACCCTCATGGCTATGCCTGGTCCCACTGTTATAACCAACTTTGAAGTAGCAAAACCCAGTTATAAATGTTGTCATTTCTGGATCATTTAGTCTGCTCACCTTGACTGATTTAGTCAGGCTTTGCTAGTCTGGGCTTTAACAAATTGACTGAATATCACATTGCTCTCAGTTATGTTTTCTACTTTGTGATTAACAGTACTGTTCTCATACAATTCCACTCCATGATTGTATGCCACATATGTATTAACACTGCACTGTGTAACAGTATCCAGCTGGCGTATTCCTCTGACAATGTTTTGAGTTTGCCTGTACATTTGTCATTCTCGACATCCACCGAGGAGCTACAAGTCAATTACAGGTTTGAATATCACTTCCAAATCCACATCAGTTTAACTTTCCACTGTTTTCCATGATACTTATGAATACCTCATCTTGCAAAGTAAATGGAGCTCCAACATGTATGCTAACGGTACAGAATGAATGGATGGCATTGGAAGTTTGCCAACTTCGTTCTCTGAGTTCTCAAAGAAATAGTCCTTGGGACTGAAACACACTATTCCTTAAACCAGTGATGACATGCTAGCTTTGAAACTTTACTATTGGAAATGTAAACTTTTAATAAGCACATCAGCTGCATGTATGATATTCACCAGGTTTGTGTTCTGCCATGCCAATCTGGCAAACAGTCCTAGCAATGCCACATGTATGTGGCCTGCACCATATAAGCTACTCAGGTGGGAATGCTTTAATTCTGAGAAAAAAGACCACAAACACACAAAATGCTAAATGTTTTCTGATAAAATTCATTACTCCAGGACAGCACTATCTGCTTCTACTGATAATGGCTAACAAGCACAGACTTTTAGCCATACTGCTCAGCTTTCTGCTCAAGAATTCTGGACAAAGCCAAAAATAATGGGGAACAAAGGCCTAAAACCAGGAATAGTTTTTAAATATCACTGTAATTCGCTTTTAATGTTAACAGAAAAAGAGGTTTTGCATAAGCATGCACTTTCAGAACAATAGGAAGTATGAAATGGTCGTGTATGGCATTATAGACTGATGGTAACTGTCAATGACTTGTCAGAAAAATCTCAATTTTATGACAACAGGCAAAATATAAGGCAAAACCATGCATAATCTATATGTATTGCTTCTAGCCATAACACTTAAATGGGTCTCAGGAGTGCCTTAAAAACTTTACTACTGACAGGTCATGCTTATTTATGTTTTTATATTCACAATTTATACAATGTTTGTTTTGCATATTGGATATTAACCAGTGTATAGAAATGTGTGAAGCAAATTAGAGTAAATGGTACATTTAAGCAGATAATAAGCAGTTAGCATGAGTTCTTTGTGAAACAGGCTTAATAGAATTCAAAACAACACATGGTAATTAAACTCCTGAGACAGGCCCTACAGCTTTAAGATTGGTATTAATTATACACATGAAATCAAAGTTAGCAGTACAGGATCCCTTCATGGCTTCTAAAGGTTGAAGAAACAGTGGCTATGTCTATAAAAAGCAATATACAATTTATTCAGTACTACATCAATACATGGTGCAGAAATGCCATACAGAATGATAAAAATGTTTTGCAGCATTATTGTTTACAATTATTTTTTAGCATGCAAAGCTAAATGTCAAAAATGCATGACTTCTTCAATGTCCTGTGCAGTGACCTGAATATACCTTATTCATCATGTATGCAAATGTTTCAGTTTTGGAATATTTTTGAGTACGTTAGAAATTTAGATATGTTTTGTTTGGAAAAAAAGCATTTTAAATATACTCCCCAGCAACTAGGAAAACCAATTTACCCATTTTATCCATCTCTTTTTACACTACAGTTGGAACAAAAGAAAACTTTCCTTAAACCTTCGTATGAGATTTCTCATCCATCATACACCAGTCTCTCATATATTCCACATATTGCTACATAATTCACAAGGTGATGCTAGGGCTGTAATTATTACATGGCTGTATTAACTATATCTGACATTCACTTGAAGAATTCGATATTCTTCATGTATGTTGTCTTCAATGCCAGCATGGCATAAAGTCCTTGCAACACACAACTTCTTTGACAACAGCAATTTATTCATGAAAAAAAGTAGCTCCATAACATGAACACAAGGGTGCATGCTGTTCTCAAATAGCACATGCAGCAAATTATTTTGGAACAGCACCATATTGTTCCTGACAATGAACACTATGAGCATTAATTATCAGTCATGACACTCGATGGGTCTTGGGTAATCAGCTTCACAGTTGCATAACTGGGTCAGTTTTGAGGAGGTTTTTCTGGAAACTGGATGTATTTCTGGACATTAGGAGACTGAAACTGATTAGCATGGCTGGCTGTTAGTGTATCATCCCCCCAGGCCAGGTGTAAGTGTCAAAGACACCTTAATAATAAGCTATATATGAACATTCGGTACTTTTCCGTTAAATCCCTACCACACATTTTAGGAGCTGTACTGGTGCCTTTTGGCTTATTTCTTCCCCCACAGCTTTGGATCAATAGTACATGTTCTATTTCATAGGTTCAGGTTCATAGGTGTGTACTAGGCTAATGGCCCTGGAGCCTTTACAAGCCTAGACCATAGGATTACCCTGGCATCATGCCACCCAACATTAGTTCCTAGTGCCTCTGTCGAGTAGAGCCACTGGAGTGATCCCCGGGGTGAATTTTCTATTTCCCATCCACTCATCAAGATTTCTCTTGAAGAGGGCCAGTGAGCTGCTCTGCTTGACATGCATGGGAAGTCTATTTCATAGCATGGGCAGTCTCTGGGTTATGAACCTGTCCCTCCAGCATGTTCTGTTGATTGTGGTAGTGAGGTTGAGGTCTCTGGAGCGTGTGGTGTGGAGGGATTGTGATTTCTTTAGATGTAGCATTTCTAACAGAGCTAGGTCAGACATGGCTTTGTAAGTCAAGCAGAGATTGCCTCTAAGTAGGTGATATGAGACAGAGAATAGTTAGGGTTTTTTGAGTCTGTCCATATATGACAAGTGTTTAAGGCCAAGGATCCTCTTTGTGAGGTACTTTTGCAGCCTCTCAAGTTGTTCATAGGTTCATAGGTTGATACTAGGCTATCTGCCCTAGGGCATTTACAAGCCTAGCCAGAGTGTGTTTGGCTTTTGCCACCCTTCTTAGATTAGTTGACTGTGCCTCTGTATAGTAGGTCACAGATGATAGCCCATTTAAGGTTAGTTTACTGTGCCTCTGTCTAGCAGTGACACAGAAGGGATCCCAGGGGTAAATTTACGATCTCCCATCCAAACGTCAAGATTCTTCTTGAAGAGGGTCATTGAGGGGCTCTGTCTGACATGGATTGGGATTTTGTTCCAGAGTGAGGGGAGCCTCTGGGATATGAATCTGTCCCTCCAGCATGTTCTATTTATTTCTGTGCTGAGGTTTAAGTCACTGGAGCGTGTAGTTCTGATGGATTTGGATTTCTTGAAGTGGAGCATGTCCATTAACTCTGGGTTGGACATGGCTTTATACGTCAGGCACAGATCGCCTCTGAGTAGGCAGTAAGCAACTGAGTAGAGCTGGAGTTTCTTTAGCCTAATTATGTAGGGCATCTGTTTGAGTCCCTTGATCCTCTTGGTGAGGTACTTTTGGGGTCTTTCTAGTTGTAGCAGGTGTCAGGTAAGGTACATCCCAAATGGGGCACTGTATTCAATTATGGACCTGATGAGTGATGAGTAGAGGGGCACAATGACCTCTCTTGATCTAGATGTGAACCCCTTCGTGATAAGGTGGGCTATATAGAATGTCTTTCTAACCACTTTGGCAATGTGATTGTCAAAGGAGAGATTGCAATATACTTGGGTCCCCAAATCCCTAATTACTTCTTCCGTACTTAATGGATTACCAGGTGTCTAGTGAGGTACATGCCAAATGGGGCGTTGTATTCAATGATTGGCCTAATGAGGGAAGAGTAGAGGGAGACAATGATCTCTTTCTTCCTCGATGCAAAACCCTTAGTAATGAGATGTGCTACATAGAAGGTCTTTCTGACCACAGTGGCAACGTGGTGGTCAAAAGAGAGGTTGCTGTCAACCTGTGTTCCCAGATCTCTTATAATGCCTTCTATGTTCAGTGGACTACCATCAATGTGGTAACCCAAACTGTTTAGTGTTATCTTCTTTCAAGTGTTGTCCCCTTTGCCATAAATCTTTGTCGGTGATGACTCCTGCTTATAGTTATGAAAAGAAGATGTCACTCAGTCCCCATGGATATGACGGTTACAATCACACCTGCTTTTGTGGTAAACTGTAGGTCATCTGCAAATCAGACAGATGACACGGGTTTCAAGTAGTGTATTAAGTACTACACCTTTGTATGACAGCCTACCTTTCTGTGCAGCTGCGAGGTTGACATTTTCTGAGTCTGATGATTATCGTGTTATCGGTTCTATAAGTTCGTTTTGAAAATGGTTTAATAGCGACCATAAGATTTATGAGTAGGGTAACTTTCTATATTAGTAACCGAGTTTTATGTCTGTTATTCTTAATACAAAAAAATCGTGCATGCTGATACAAAATATGCTTGTTATGTTAACTTTAGAAATGAAAAAGGGTAACATTAAAAAAACATTGTAGCTGTTTGTCTCTTATAATTTCTGGCTATATCCTTGATTCTTGAGCAAACAAGTGGAGAGCTCTGACCTGCAGCATTTGCTCGCATTCGGTTTACTGATTCCATCTAACGACATGCGACTTTATGAAAAGGACAGTAGTGTTTAGGTATAAATATTGAGATTGGGCTTTGAATATATCCATATCCCCTATATATTTTATGTGAAGAAATGTTTAACACACACAACGTCACCAAACGTTCACTGATCTTAAAGTTGAGGAAGTACTGCCTTATCGCCATGTTCATAAAATTCCCAACTGTCAGTCATAGCAAATTGCAGAAAAAAATTGTGTTGGCATAATTTGTAATGAGGCACTTTAAATTTAACATTCAGAGTTTAACAATAAAGTGGATTCATCCACATTGCTAAAATACTTTTGCCAAATATGTCTTAAAGAAGTACAGACTTCTTTTTTTTTACTAAGGCTGTTAAACTATACATTAGAATGCATGAACCTAAAGACAGTTAGCAATAGCTCCTAAAATGCATGTTAGGGGTTTAACGGAAAAGTACAGAACATTCTATTCTGTAAAGCCAGTATCTGTACGCTGTATGACTTGTAGCAAGGTCTTTTAACTAGTCGAAGAAGAATTTTAGAGCATCGTTCAGAAGTAGTTACTTTTGCCTGAAGATATTTTATTTTGATATCAGTGTACAAATGATATAGTAGAACAACATTAAACATGAAAGTCGATTATAAATATTATTATGCTGTTGCTGAAATATCTCTGAATAAAACAATTAATCAAAATGAAAAAAAAAAACTTTTTATGTCTTCAAAGAGAACTCACAAAGAAAAAAGTTTATATAAGGATCACTGACCCAGAGCAGTAGCAGGATGGCTTGGTATCTTAAGTAGGTCACCAAGTTTGTACCCTTCACCCCCACCACTTGATCACTTAATGACAGCTTGTAAACTGTGAAATATGTTTAAAAATAGCTTTACAGTTTACAAACTTTCATGAAGTGACTGCATCTTGTAAATTGTCTGCCTGTCTGTGCTGATGTATTTTAATGTAGTTTAACTACCTGTACAATAAAAGATTGCATTTTGTCAGAAAGTTTATGGTATTTTATATGAGCACAATCATTTAAGCTGTCACACTTTTTGTTTTGAGTGGGCACCCCCACTACCTGTAACCTGGACAAGGTGCAACATTTACCAACCCTTTCTACAACTCATTTCCCATTCTCCTCCTTCATGAATACGCTGCCGATACTGTTTAAGTGACATATTAATTCTGTTTCTTCCACCCGGAGTAAGAACTGCCTTTTTTGCATCCAATGTTATCCTCAGTTATTTATTTGTTTTGATGCCACAGCCTCTTCAGGAAGATTGTTTTAATTACCCACAATTCCTTCTTACAAATAAAGATACACTTCCTCTTATCTTCCTTAATCATTTAGCTTTGTAAATTCAGACTTTGCTCTCCTATATCTCATTTTTGAAAGTTTCACACTGACTGACTGGCAGAAACTTCTGATGTAGTTCTTTGGGCCCAGTGAGTGACACAGAGAGGTTATGATACAAAGTCCTGACTGCAACTGATAGTGACCTGGGTGGTGAGACAATTGCATGGCTTTGGTGGTAGTAACCAGCCAGTGCTAGCTTGCCCATCCTGAGATGAGGCAGACAACTTCAACTTGCTACATGACTCACACCCAGTGGAGGCAGTTTGTGAAGTACACAGCAGAAGGGCTTAGATATGGGTACTTACCAGGCTGTGCATACCTTATGATGGCCAGTTCTCAGCTCAAACATGGAAGTGTGCCCAAGCTGTCAGGGTGGTACTATGTGGTTCAAGTTAAGTCAGCCTCTTGTGGGGTGATGGGGTAGTGCCAACATAACCCTGGCAGATACCTGGAAGGTAGCTGAAGCCACATTTCTCCCAAAGTGGAATGAATAAGTTGATTGTGTCATAGAAGGGCTGATGGTCAGCAAGCAAAGGGAAGAAACAGAGCTATACAAAAAGAGTTGCAGCAGGCTGAAGGCAGATGAAGAAAGCATCCCAGAACAATCCTAGTGCTGCTAGGAGGACCTGGTAGCATGTACTTTACTCTAGATTGGTAAGAGTCTGGAAGCAGCTGTCAGTAATGGGACATCAGCATTTCTTATTTCTTGATCTTAGCTTATAGCACAAGAAGGAAACAGCAACCTTTTAAAGTCATCAGTTCATGCTTGTAGGAAAAGTAGGTACAGACTTGTGTGCACATTCTTCTACAGGTTGATACCATCATCAGGATTTGTTTCTTTGTGTCAAGTGAGTGCAGGGATACCTGCTGACTACAGTGACGATGTTATGGATAAAGCAGGGAATGGGGAATGAAGAAAGGAATGAATGAACGAACGAATGATGTTTATATACTGCGAGTGAATTCAGTAAGAACTCAAGACCTAAATGTGCAAAGAATTACTGAGGCCCCTACAGTATAAGTATAACAGTGTTACTCTGCAATAGATACTTTTGAAATGAGCAGTGTTTACATATTTATTGTAAAATAAATCACATCTGCAGTTCAACTATTTACTGCACACAATGCACACTGAAAATCACATCATCGCACTGCTCAGGCTGACGCCACGTATGGTGAGAAAGATTACTGTATTCTGTGGAGCAGTGCTGTCCATTGTTCAGACCAGTGTCCTTGAATGTACAACTAAGCTATATAGAACTAACTGCACTTATAATGTATAGTACTTGCAAATAAGGTCACAAAGGTGTACAGGTCGGCAGTGGGCTGGATTTCAGTTTCTGGAAAACCTTTTCAGGCAGTACAATTATTTACATTCAGCACATTGTTTAAAATTTATTATTTATTTATTTGTTTTACATTTGTTGGCCGGGTTTGTCTGGCTGAGCTAGTGGCTCATTTTCAGCAGAGACCCGAGGAGAAAAGCTCCATAGTGAGAAAAAATTATACAACAGATACAAAAACATAAAAATACATTTCAGTTACATACACATAAAAAAGAATTATACATTCAGGAGTACACAAAAAGTTTCAAAAACATTTATACAATATTTGCAATGGTAGAGAAGTGATGTAGAGAAACCACAAAGCACTTTTGTGAGGCAAAACATTTTGAAAAGGAAATGCACATCTAGGATGGACTCAGTAAACCAGCATAGAATAAACTTAAGATATACGATCAGAGGTAGATAGAAGGGGTTTGTGGTAATAAACATGGTATGAACTGGTGAGAGATAAAAGAGGAGAGACAGTAGCAGGAGACAAGAATTGTCTAAAAAATCAGCAGAATAGCATGTGTTTACAGTAAATTACCATTAAGTAATATGGAGAGAAATAGGAGAAAAAATACTGAAGAGGAAAGATGAGAGAAGGGAGGCTGGGATTAAGGAAAAGAACAGATAAAAAGAAGCTGTTAACGGACAGTGCAGGTGGAAGAATAGACAAGGAAGAAGGGGTGTGAAAGGAAGTAGTGAGAGGGTGTGGGTTAGATAGGCAGCGGAGCGAGAGGGGTGTTGGACACTAAGGAGAAAGAGGGTCATGGGGATAAGTGCAGTGGCAACTATAGGTATTCATGAGTGCAGTTTTGAATTGTTTAGGGTGGTTAAGTGACCTAAATTCTAGGGGTAGTTTGTTCCAGGATGTGGCAGGGTTTTAATTATAGAGTATACAACCTGTTTTGGTCTTGTATACTCTATATACATTAAATAATTAAATGCAATGAAACTGAAAGGGAGGAGGCATACATGGAGGAGACTTTCTGAGTTAAAAGAACCTGTGCAAAGGTTACTGAGACAATAAAGAATTCACTAAGGCATTGCAAGTAGTTTTGTTAATCATAAGCAGCTTCCCCATTTAAAAGAAAACAGTGTTTTTCAGGGACTAACTCATAAATGGTCCATCTGTAGAAGAGGACAATAAGCCCATTTCCCCCTCATATATGTCGTACCTGCTATGTGAACAACTGATAAGTTTTTTCTTAGCATCTTCATTTTTTATGAGGAATTCTATAAAGATATATTTAGACTCTGACCTAGACATCTGTATTGGTACACATAAGGATGTCTCATCATTCCAGATGATGATCCTTAATATGTGTTTATAAGACCATAAAAAGCTAATAAAGCTCAAACATCCACAACATAAAACCTAACTCCTTGCTCATGACATACAGAAATTTCTGCATAATACCTCTGTGGTGATGCCCATATGAAGAAGATAATCAGGTTAGAGTTGAAGAACAGCAGCACTTAAAGGAATAAACCCTTTATATCCATAAAAATAAATATATCTCCTGACTTTGTGTAGATGCGAAGAAAAGGACTCCAGCCTGAGCTCCTGCTAGGCCCGCATTTACCTGAGTAACTCAAATGCAGTTTTCAAGCACCTGACATTGGAAGCCTCAGCTTTCCAAATCAAAGCTCATCCTCTGCTTATTCTGTAAGATGACTCCCAGATGTGTGACATGATAACATAATCAGTCATACACAGGATACTACTTTACTGGCAGCCGGCTTTTCTTCGTGTCTGTTGCTAGACCCGCAACATAACTCGCAAACTGTATTGATTCACTTTTCTGTATCTGACAGCTGCTCAGAGCAACAAATTATGACTACCTATTTTCAGGGGAGACCTATATTCATGAAAATGACACATAGTCATTCAGTTTTACATGTGGAAGATGATATATCAAACAGAGGTCTGCACAATACAGCATATACTGGAATGCAATTTTGTACATTTTGCTTATTCTCCATACTTAAACCATTCCATATTTAAAGGAATTTTTGGAAAAGAAAAGGTTTATGACATTATATGATATTCTTGGTAGTTCTGTAGTTAAATCTGATCCTACTTGTAACAATAGTCCTGACTGATCCAGCGCTAGAATTACATTCACTTATATTTAAAAAAATAAAGTGGCATGAATTTCTGATCATAAAGAAAAGCAGAACTTTAATGACAACCATTTATAACCTTACTTGGGAATGAAAGGAGAACTTCAGAGGAAATAATACTACTAAAAGTCATAACATTTGACCTGAAGATGAAACGTGATAACTGTTCTCAACTTGTACCAGGACTATATGGACCACAGTGTAGTCTGACAATAATTGCACTGTTTTCTAGGGATAGCAATTCAATCGCAGCACAATTTCAGCACATTTCAGAAATAATACAGTGAAATTCATGGCCTAACTATTACTGATAAAAAGTAGTTTTCACTTAGTGTTCTGAGCTTTTGGGCAAACAACTGGAAAGAACAATGGAAGACTGAACCAGAGAGAACTACATACTGAGTCACCCTACAGTCTGCTACCAACTCCACTTCCATCAGCAGTGTGCAGACATAAAACTGGATTTATGTTTTTCAGGTATACTGAATACTTACACCAATAAAAGCAGACTTGTTTCTTTAGACTCCTTTTGAAACTGGTTTAACACTTTCTTGAAAATTTGGCTTAACTTTGTTTTAAAAGAACTCAGCAGTGTGCACTGATTGTACCTCACATGCCTTACTGGCTTATTAAAGAAACAATACAACATGCTTGTCTACATTACAGAAAGGGTTAAGATGAAAAGCAAGATGAACAGAGTTCATCTCCTTTTTAACTGCCTAGATGCATATGTTATTAGCAATAAAATCCCTCTGCATCTAAATTATGAATTTGAACCAAGTGCATACATCAAGAAAGGAAATACGGCCACTTCATTAAAATGCTGCAATATTTTACAGGTACATGAATCATTTAAATAGCATACATACCATAATTTAAAATCACATTATCGGACTGAGTGCACTGTTACATAAAAATGAGCGTTGCTCCAGAATATCTATTATAAACATTAATGGTTACGACTGTATGACTTCACTTGAATTAGCAGTATGTCTTCATCTATAAATAAATTAATGATGTATTTTAGCTGCCTCCACTGAGTAAGTTGAAAAGCAGCCATTTTGTGTGTGTGTGTGTGTGTGTGTGTGTGTGTGTGTGTGTGTGTGTGTGTGTGTGTGTGTGTGTGTGTGTGAGCAACATGTATGTGTTTAGATACAGTTTAGAGTGACCTACTGCAACTATGTTTTATTTTATACATGCACTTTTTGTTCAACTGAAGTACATTTTATTTTGCTCCTGATTGTTATGAAAACTATATAAGACATTTGAAGAGAAACAAGTGCTCTGTGCAGTTCTTAAAGCACTAAGTGTAATAAAACTGAAACGATCCTGCCTGTGTATACATACACACACACACACACACACACACACACACACACACACACACACACACACAGTGAGATAGTGCCCTACCATATACTATGCAGTCCATAAAATAAGAGTTCTAGAGTCTCTGCTGGTGTTTGAAGATGTACTGGTAGTGAGCACTGCAGGAGTATTCATAACTGGCAAAAGTGACTGATTTGACTGAATTTTGTTAAATAAAAAAGGATGGCACCAAACCCCATTTTCAGTGAAAACACAGGTAATTATGGATGTCGTGGCAGGCAGCAAGAAGGTCTTGGACATCTGTACATACAATTCTGCTGTAGCCAGGATATGAACATGCAGTAATTGACACTGAGCAGCATGACAATCAAGGTCACCATGGGTGCATGGCGTGATGCTCAGGCAAAAACCCAATGGCTGCCTAAATGATGGCCTTCTATGAGCACCAACCACCCAAAGAGGAATAAATGAACTGTGTCACATTAGCTTGTAAGCCACAATTGTGCTTCATATGCTTGAATCCTGCTTAAACAATACAGGCATCTCAGAATGCACCACTCGAGGTAGTTGCTATGGGTGCACTGCTGATGTTCCTCTTGTAATATGCTGATGAGTAATGTGAGATTGACCCCCCCCCAGTTGAAAATTAATTTATGACTTGTGCGGAAACCTCTACAATATCCCATGAGTTTAACACCCACCTGGGATCTTGCATGAAACCCTCTTGTTGGCCTCTGCACTAGCAAGCAATTCTTCAGACCTACCATCTTCAAGGTAGTGATGAAGCTCTTAAGCTTCTTACTTTTCTTCTACATGTGACTGGGTTTAAGCGTCAAGCTTCTTACTTTTCTTCTACATGTGACTGGGTTTAAGCGTTAAGCTTGTTACTTTTCTTCTACATGTGACTGGGTTTAAGCGTTAAGCTTGTTACTGTTCTTCTACATGTGACTGGGTTTAAGCGTTATGCTCAGCAACTTTCTCAGACACAGTGCTGGTGAGGGACCTGGCTAGCGGACTGACAACTACAGCAGTCATTTGAAAGTTTTGGCATTTTAGATAGCCAAGGTGGGAACTTTTCCATGTCAAATGGTAAAATCAAGATGTAAACCGAGAAAGGGGTAGGAAATAATATGGGCACTGCATGCTCCTTTGTAAACCACCACATGACATCATGGCATACGCCAAATGTAGGCACTTGTGAACATAACTGCAGTAATGACAGTGATGGCTATTAACTTCAAAACAACAGGGAGGGGCTGAAAGAAGCAAGTGAACAGGTAGGGCTAACTGGAATAGCATCAATGCCTATTTACCTGTAATCACACAGCAGATAAGGTTAGTCACTTTTATCCACAGGTTGCCTCAGTACCCACTCATTTTAGCTATTTTATTGACTATATAAACATCAGATGTCTGAATGTGACCAACAGGACCAATCTTAGGTGAACTACATCCTTGATAAAGGACAGTGCGGGTGCTCTCTGTTGCATGCAGTTCCCCCATGCACACCTCCAGTGTCTCTCAACTGTATTCTCCCATCCTGGCGCAACAACATCTAGAAAGTTACTACTTTTTTTATTTTATTTTCATGTTCTCTTACTTTTTAGCTTTTATTTCTCCATAGCCTAACTGATCAAGACTGCACCGTAAATAGTGTGTAGGAAGTTATGTGAATTAAGACAAGGGTCTAAGGGCCACTACACACCCAGGAAGTTATAGCGTTCTACATGATTTGAAGCACAGCTTAAAAGTTTTTCCTACTTTTTGATTCAATGATCGCCTAAACAAAAAATATGAGTAAAGAAAGAAATATAGTCTTATTTTTTTTCTTCCAAGGAAAACATAAGTGCTCTCCAAAGTTTAATGTTCAAAGCTAGCAAAATAATAATTTCTTATAAACTGAAAAGAGAAATGCTTGCAAGGTCATATAAAGCCTATCTTGGACTAGTGCCTGTCTGTTTCCATACTCCCCAACCTTCTGAAAACCCCACGGGTATTAAGAAAGTAAAAAGGCAAATGACCACAAACACACATTATATAGCTGAGTGTCAGAGGAAGAAAACCAGAGTACCTAGATAAAACCCAGAGACTGGGAGAATATACAGATTCTGCACAGAAGGAATGTCAGCTAAAAACTCAACCACAGAACCAAGTATTGTGAGATGACAAAACGTGTCACTGTACCAATGTGCCAGTGTGCCAAAGATCATTTATCACACACATCCTGCCCAGACAGCCACCTATTATCTACTGTGTCACCTGTACGACTGTGTAAATTTCAGATCTCTCTGTGTGATAAAATGAATGAATGAATAAATGTATAAATAACTGACATGGAATGCATTACAGCTTTCTGCTCTAAGAATCATGCAATTTAACCATTTGTAAGTCCCCACACACATATGTGACCACAATTACAACCAAATGTAAGATTGTGCACACCTCAAATTTCTGCTTGTGATCAAATGAATGAATTAAGAACATAAGTAATGACCCAGGAATGCATTCCGCTTTGCTGCTCTCAGAACTATACATTGCAATCCCACACACACACACACACACACACACACACACACACACACACACACACACATACACACACACACACACAAGAACACAATGACTGTATACACCAAAGATCTCTGCTTGTGATCAACTTAATAGGAAAATATGTAAACAGCACAAGAATGTTTTTCAGCCTGTTGCTCTCAAAACCATTCAATGCAACCTGCTACAACAGCCTCACAAACACAAGGATACACACACACACACACACACACACACACACACACACACACACACACACACACACACACACACACACACACAACCATAATTACAGCCACCCGAATGACTGCATACACATCAGGTCTATGCATGCAAACAAATGAAAGAATAAAAACATTAATAATGATCTAGGAATGTATATTAGCATGTTCCTATCGGTGCATCCCACTGTTACCTGCCCACACACAGATGTGATTACAATCACAGCCATTTTACACCTGAGATCTCTGCTTGTGATCATATGAATGAATAAGTATCTAAATAATGAAACAGGAATGTATTTCAACTTTCTGTTGTCAGAACCATACAGTGCAACCCACTGCAACTCCCTGTCTCTATACCTCTATACACACACACACACACACACACACACACACACACACACACACACACACACAAAATATGTCTCAGCTGTCCCTCATTTTAGTTTAGAATCTTGCTTTTTCCCTTCAAATCCCTTCTAAAACCAGCAATTTAAAAAATATTGACAATCACTGGAGTTAACAGACTTCTTTTACTTCAGAAAATGCATGTTAATTCACATTTTCTTATTCAGTCAATTTTTCAAATACTAATATGTTTAAAAAGTGTACTTATTTGTTCCTGTTTATATTTGGATTTGAGGAAAGTACAGTTGTGTACACTTACTATAAATGTAGATGTTCGAGTGTATTCACTGTTGCAGTCATGACATTTGGGTTATCTGCTTGCAGTAGCCCTTAGTTAGCCTGATTAACAAAGTCTTGGGTCCTGCATTGGTTTCTGTCCCTTCTTCCGTGACGTCAGGTCATCAGGGGTATAAAACATGCAGCTGACACCATTACATCAGTTTTTCTTGCCCCAGATGTCAGGTGCAACCCTAATGGGAATCAATTAAATCTATAAATATACAAGGTTATACCTCCAACAAAAAAGCAAATACACCAAAAAGCTTCTGTGCATAGTACAGGAGAATGGAGGTATAGCCAAATGAAGTAAGGGGGCTGGAAGGAGGGTAACCAGGACTGCAACAGTGAATACACTCGAACATCTAAATTTATGGTAAGTGTACACAACTGTACTATGTTCTTCGTGTTTCACTGTTGCAGTCATCACATTTCGGTAGATTCCAAAAGCTAAGGATGGGAGGAGGAATTTAGATAGCATTAGGACCAGCTATAAGGCCCTGCAAGACTGCAGTGGCAAAACCAGCTCTGGATTTAGAAAACATTGGCAGATGGTAATGCTTGGTGAAAGCATGCACAGAACTCCAGGTAGCAGCTTCTAGGATGTCCCTGGTAGGGATGCCTCTGAGAAAGGCTGTAGAGGTTGATGCAGCCCTGGTTGAGCGGGGTCTGATCCCCTGTGGGATAGGTTTTCCATGGTGCTTGTAGCAGAAAATAATGCAATGGCCTATCCATTTGGAAATGGTTTGCTTTGAAACAGCCTTCCCTCTGCCCCTGCAGCAAATGCCACCAGCAGTTGTTCAGATTTCCTTTCAGGTTTAGTCCTGTCCAAGTAGAATCTAAGTTATCTGTGTGCATCTAAGGAGTGCAGTATCCATTCCCCTTTGTTCTGTGGATTAGGAAAGAAGGTTGGCAAATGAATGGACTGATTAAGGGCCACACTGGATACCACCTTGGGCATGAAGGAAATATTGGTCCTGAGTCCCTCAGACTCAGAACGATGATGAAAGGCTCCACTGCCATAAGGACCTGTAATTCAGATACCCTTCTTGCTGAAGTAATTGCTAAAAGGAAAGCTGTTTACCAAGAAAGGAATTTTAAGTCTTCAGTAGCAGCTGGCTCGAAAGGAGGAACAGTGAGTTTCTCCAATACAAAGTTAAGGTCGCAGGCTGGAGTTGGAGCTCTCCCAGGTGGTTGTAAATTTTTGGCCCCTCTGAGGAACTGCCTGAGCAGTGGATGAGAGAAGAGGGGAGGTTCTGTGTTATAATGAGCTGAAATGGCTGAGTCGTGAATTTTGATGGAGGAGAAAGACAGGCTCTTGTGAAGCATCTCAGTTAAGTATTGTAAAATCTGAGGTAAATTGGGCACTGCTGTGCTCATCCCTTGAGACTGGTTCCAGGCACAGGATCTTTTCCATTTTTCAGCATAAGATTTTCTAGTACTAGGCCTCCTTGCCTCTAAAATGATATCTATCACTGGTTTAATGAGGGATGGTAAAGGAGATATTAGGTAATAAGCCAGGCTGCTAGGTTCACTGTTTTGAAGCTGAGGGTGCAGAATCTGGTTCTCCTGCAGAGACAACAGGTTAGGAGTCTGAGGCAGGTGCCATGGGGCCAACAGTGACACACTGCGCAAGAGGGGGTACCAGTGTTGGCGGGGCCAGCCTGTTGCAATCAAAATCGTCCTTGGTTTGTCATGTTTGATCTTTAGTAGTACTTTGGAGAGCAGAGGCAGAGGAGGAAAGGCATAAACTGAAGGACAGAGCATCCACTTTCCAAGCTTGTTTGTGGGGAGTCCTTGTGTAAAATTTGTCCAATTGATAGTTCTGGGGGGAGGCAAACAGGTCTATATCTGGGCTCCCCCATTTGCTTGTCAACATGTTGAAAATCCTTGGTTCCAGTTTCCACTCGTGTGGGTCCATGAGGTTTCTGCTTAGTGCGTCTGCCAGTGTATTTAGTTTTCCTGGCAGGAATTGAGATAGTAGATGCACTTGGTAGCTCAGGGCTGTGTTCCACAATCCCATGGCTAGTCTGCAGAGGGGGTAAGAATGTGTACTCCCCTGCTTGTTTATGTACCACATAACAGTGGTGTTGTCCGTCTTTACCATTAAATGTCCTGGAAGAATGTGGTCCTTGAAGGCTGTCAGAGCATTATGTACAGCTAACATTTCTTTTTGATTGATATTCAGGTGCATTTGACTTGGGTTCCATTTGCCCTGAATGCACTTCCCTGCCAGGTGAGCCCCCCATGCATAGTCTGATGCATCTGTTGTTAGGGTTTGGGTGGCAGGGGGTAGTGTGAATGGTAGTCCCTTGTTTTGGTGGCAGGCCTCTACCCACCAAAGGAACTCTAGGCGTAAGCAAGGTATGATAGGAATCATTGCTTCTAGATCCTGAGAATGTTGACATCATAAGCTTTTTAGATACCACTGTAGTTTCCTCATATGCAGTCTTGCATATGGAATTAGAAGAATGCAGGAGGCCATGAACCCCAAGGCTTGTAGTATTTGCCTTGCAGATAGCAGGGTTTTTGTGGCC